>NW_026783103.1:0-29424 GCF_031769215.1 Ylistrum balloti | reverse complement strand
AAGTTTAGTAATGTGACAACGACAGTAAGTTTAGTCATGTGATATCGACAGTAATTTTAGTCATGTGATATCGACAGTAAGTTTAGTAATGTGATATCGACAGTAAGTTTAGTCATGTGACATCGACAGTAAGTTTAGTAATGTGATATCGACAGTAAATTTAGTCATGTGACTTCTACAGTAAGTTAAGTCATTTGACATCGACAGTAGGTTTAGTCATGTGATATTGACAGTAGGTTTAGTCATGTGATATCGACAGTAAGTTTAGTAATGTGATATCGACAGTAGGTTTAGTAATGTGATATCGACAGTAAGTTTAGTCATGTGATATCGACAGTAAGTTTAGTAATGTGACATCGACAGTAAGTTTAGTAATGACATCTACAGTAAGTTTAGTCATGTGACATCGACAGTAAGTTTAGTCATGTGATATCGACAGTAAGTTTAGTCATGTGATATCGACAGTAAGTTTAGTCATGTGACATCGACAGTAAGTTTAGTCATGTGATATCGACAGTAGGTTTAGTAATGTGATATCGACAGTAAGTTTAGTCATGTGATATCGACAGTAAGTTTAGTAATGTGACATCGACAGTAAATTTAGTCATGTGACATCGACAGTAAGTTTAGTAATGTGACGTCGACAGTAAGTTTAAATTTGACATCTGCAGCTCATTTAGCATTGTGACACCTACAACAAATCTTAAACAGTGACACTTATAGTAAGTTAAGTATTGCATCATCTATAGTTAACTAAGTGCTTTAGTGATAGCCACAATATGTTTAGTACTGTTTTACCTAAAGTTAATGTTTGTACTCTGACGTCTACATTTAGTTGAATTTTTGACAGCTTTAGTTGGTTTTGTACTGTGAAACCCATGGTAAGTTTAGCTCTGTGACATTTTGAGTCATTTTTGTAATGTGGTTTCCGGTAATTTAAATTTTTGTTAAGTACTGTGATAGCTACAGTTAGTATTGTATAGTGACGTCTGAAGTATATATTTTTTTGTTATTTTAAAGCAGCATTCAGCTGCTTATGTATTATTTTTTACAGCTAGATAGTATTCAGAAGCACTTGCTTAAAAAATAGTGTGGCAAAGTCCATTCCTCAACACCAGGGGGTATTTCTAACGCTGAAAAAAACATTCAAAACATTCACCAATCGATAACGGTTAAAATGATCAATTAATAGCAATTAATATCCTTTATATCCGCATTTCCGAGTGTGAAGTATTCCATCTCTTTAAAGGTTTTTAATCAGGACTTAAAAAGTTTTCGGATGAAATTAAATTAACAAGTTCACTAAGCCTAGATCAATGGAGCAGTGAATGAGACTTCGAAAACAGAAAATAAATATGGACCTCAAAACATATGATTGATAAATTAAAGCTGCAGCGTATCAAAACGCATGTTACCTGGGCGCCATAGCGGAAATATTTGTGACATTCCCACAAAGTTTAAGTGTTCATAATTGATTCCGGATGTATACATATCATGAAGAATGCTGACTGATTCCGACCAATCCGCTAACGCGACAACGCGGTAAAACGATGTGTTGTTGGAATATTCTTATCGCATTTTCACGTTGTCGTACTGTCGTATTGTTACAATGCTGCGTATATTTATCACACTGTCACTTTGTCGTACTGGCGAGTTGTTACATTGCCGTGTATATTTGTCACACTATAACCTTGTCGTACTGTCGAATTATTACATTGCCGTGTATATTTGTCACACTATCACCTTGTCGTACTGGCGAGTTGTTACATTGCCGTGTATATCTATCACACTATCACCTTGTCGTACTGTTACATTGCCGTGTATATTTATCACACTATCACCTTGTCGTACTGTCGAATTGTCACATTGCCATGTATATCTATCACACTATTACCTTGTCGTACTGTCGAATTGTCACATTGCCGTGTATATCTATCACACTATCACCTTGTCGTACTGTTACATTGCCGTGTATATTTATCACACTATCACCTTGTCGTACTGTCGAATTGTCACATTGCCATGTATATCTATCACACTATTACCTTGTCGTACTGTCGAATTGTCACATTGCCGTGTATATTTATCACACTATCACCTTGTCGTACTGTCGTATAGATAAATTGTTGCGTAAATTTAGTCAAATTATTTTTAATCATATCTTGTTGTAATTATATGCATTAAAGAATATGTAGAATAATTATTTCCATTTTTTTCAACTTTGTCTTTATCACCTTGTAGCATCCATGTGACAAACACAGAATAATGATATGTATGGACGGGAATACATGTCGTTAAGATGGAATTTAACAATAAGAAGTTTACCTAAACCTTGTGGAACTTGACAAGAAGATAGTTGAACACTGGTACCCTATTTTGTATATTGAAATTTGACCCCTTTCGGAAACCGGAATTTCATGTTTTTTCCTGATAACAATATATGAGAAAGTTTCTTTGTTTGTTAATCTCTATAACATATCCCAAGACGAACTTTCTGTTTTAAAACGTTAAGGAAGTATAACTACATCAAAATAAATAAAACAATTTTTAAGGTTCAAATATATTTGACTCCTGTGACCTTAAACATGAATCAGGGTCGTTCATATAAACAAACTTTATTTTCCACTACTTGAGTATGATATTGACCAAATATCATGACCTTAGGCCTTTTGGTATTTGAGAAGAAGATTTCTTAATTTTATGTCACAAAATTGAACCCTTGAACTTTGACGCCTACAGAAAACCGGAAGTTGACGTATGACGGTGTATTTTTTGTCCAGTTTGGTAGTACTTTATCCGAGCATGCTACATAGAGCCCTACACGTTTTGGTTATTGGAAAACATTATTTTAATAAATTTAACTTAATTGACCCCAGTGACCTTGAACATAGGTCAAGGTCGTTCATATTAACAAACCAAATTCTCAACCACTTGAGTATGACTTGGACAAAATATTATGACCTTAGGCCTTTTGGTTTTTGAGAAGAAGATTTTTTAATTTTGTATC
This sequence comes from Ylistrum balloti, assembly GCF_031769215.1. Lineage (NCBI taxonomy): Eukaryota > Metazoa > Mollusca > Bivalvia > Pectinida > Pectinidae > Ylistrum > Ylistrum balloti. Next base: position 26,417 of record NW_026783103.1, on the reverse strand, counting down.
TCAAAATCGCACTTTTTAAAATTTGCTCCCTACCGGGAACCGGAAGTTGTCGTTTTATAGAAAACGTTTCATGAGAAATGTTATTTATATCTAATTCTACATCACATATCCAAAGTTGAATTCAGTACATGGAGCCGTTCATGAGATCCTGACATCATGGCGGCCATTTTGTTTTTTCAGCCTGGTTCACAATCTCACCAATTACTAAAATAAATATGGGGAATCTTTTTCATACCAATTAAATCAGATATTTATCAAAGATTTTGGGATAATTCAAGTTCAAACTTTTTGTCGGCATTTCAAAAGATCAAAGAAAATTTTCAAAATGGCGTAAAACGGTAACGAAAAACGTTACGCAAAAAGTGAAGATATCAACTTCATCAGATAATCATTCTGCATTGATTTATGGAAGAATGAACATTTTTTAAAATTTGTGACCTTTGACCCAGCAGCGAGCTTTTTTATTCGACACATTTTCTGATAATATGTCATGAGAAAAATTTAGATAAGGAAATTTTCTACAAATAATATAATTGCACAAACTCTCCACAATGAATGGTTTTTAAGTTACAACAGTTTTAATGTTTTTACTTTATGACGTCATGGCAGCCATATTGGATGTTTGACATATTTGAAAATGTTCCTGTAACACCTTCAGACCTTCATTAAAAACATACAAACAAAACTATCAACCTTTCTTTTACTCATTTAAAGACAGAGACTCCACAAAATACGGAAGAATAATAGAAGAATAAGAAACTTAACAAAAACAAAAGGTCTTTTCACTTTTGGGTGAAAAGCCCTAAAAATATATTTATATATATATGGATGTTTTACCCCATGTTTTGAGGGGCATAGAATTAGATTAGCCCATTCCATAAAAAACCACACAACTGTTTTCCGCGAAATGTGCAAATGAGGACATCCATCATCGATAATCTCAGCTGTAACGGTCATGTAAATCAGAAACTGTTCTGATAGTCGCCTAAACTGATATGAAAGGGAAGGAACAGACGAACTGCAGCACCGTCGTCCGTATGAGACTTTTAACCGTGTCCACGTGTGCAGCACCGTTGTTCGGATGAGACATTATACCGTGTCTACGTGTACAGAATTACCTAAGCTGACAGGGTCTACAGAGCTGAAAAACTTATATGAAGGTGAAGGAGCAGACGAACTGCAGCACCGTTATTCGGATGATACGGTAAACCATTTCCACGTGTGCAGCACCGTTGTTCGGATGATACGGTAAACCATTTCCACGTGTGCAGCATCGTTGTTCGGATGATACGGTAAACCATTTCCACGTGTGCAGCACCGTTGTTCGGATGATACGGTAAACCATTTCCATGTGTGCAGCACCGTTGTTCGGATGAGACGTCGAACCGTCACAATGTGTACAGTCACCCAAGCTGACAGGGTCATCCCAGCTACATAAACTGAAGGTGGAGAAACAGGTCGTTCAGATGGCATGTAGAACTCGGAAACCGTATAAAGAGATTTGTTAGATAACTTGAGTTCAGATTTCTTCTTTGTTTCAACTTCAGCAAATATTAATCAGAAAAAACAAAACAATATATCTTCAAGGTAAAGTTTAGAGATGGGAGGGTGTTGCTTCTTCTGTAATGAAGATGGAAGCAAGAAGGAACTTAGTGTAGCAAGCACTGATGGGATACAGTCATTGAATCAAGTAAACGGAGATGTGATTTTCTCCATGGTGATTTCGAAACTAGACTTTCCGCAGACAAACTTAGAGGTCCTTTGTTATAGATACTGTGTATCTACATATACATCCAAAAACTCACTCGAAGTAGAGACATTGATTGGGGCAGTGAGTGATCTGCATGCAGCCAATGGTACACACCACATAGACTGCTACAAGAAGTTTTGTTCATCTCGGTCAGTGAAGTCAGCTTCAGCAGCATCTAGTAGCAGTCAAGAGGAGGTGGATGTGACTTTTGAAATGACAGTCAATGTACTGAGAGTAAAATCATCGCGATTGTTGAATTCCATCGAATTATACGACCCATACCAGTCAATTGGCGGAGAAGGCATCAGCTGCTGAACTTTAGTCTCCAGGTTTTTAGAATACTTTGGTTCGGATCTTCTCGTGCTGAGTGATACAGGTGTTGCTAGTCTTCTTGTGTTTCGAAATAAACCATCAAGTTGGTTGGGGCTAGTGCCGAGCAGTGATGAAGATGATGTTGAGATAGGACTGGGAAAATTGCCAACCAGATTGCCCATGATGTAAAGGAATCATTATTTGATGAAAAGAAGTATCATGCCAGAGTCATTATGGACATTGCCCTGGACTGTCAGTGCCACTTTGTTATCTTGCTGTCAAAGCTTCTGTAACGTGGGACGGGCCTCTGTGCAGTATATCAGGAAATCAACACAAGAATGCAACAAATGAACATATACACAAATTTATTAACATAGAAAACATGAAAACTACAGACACCCAGTCACACTCACAATCACTCTCCATTCATACACTTTAACAGTAAAGATGGCTACAGTCTCTTCACAGACAAGGTACAAGGTGGTCTCACAATCAACATCTCCAATGTGTCGAATAGTGCACACGGAGGGTGCACGCAAAACAGCTTCCGTGGACTGACAAAGTCCGAGTTGTAAAGGAACGACTCGCTCAGTTCCCAACACCAAGACGAATTGCTGACAAAGCAACCGTATCCTGAAAACTCCCTCACTGATAGGGCGGTGACTAGCTTACATGACAGCCTGTCCCTGGAGACAATCCTTCTTTGCAGTTGACCTAGACCCTGAGTAACTGAAATGTAACGTTGGTCGGTCCCGTTACTGTACGGCGAAGACCTGGCGCTCCAGCGGTGCTGACCTTCTGTAGGCTCTATGGTGATTTACCCATCATGTGAAGCTTAAAACAAAAACAAAAGACCACTAAACGTTCATCCTTCCACCCATGACTACAATTACATATAACTCACAAAGTTTCTTACAACTAACCAGTAAATTAACATTATTTATAATCAATACTCTATTATTTGTTTGTGTAATACAATGGGAATACACGACTACATTTTACAATTCTACGGTGCGTGATAAAATACACAATATCAAAATTCAACAAAACAACCATATCGTTACGCGAAACATACACGACGCTAACGGCCTTCTATAGAATTTATACCGTGACGCTCTCACACCGGTTCATGCGCACACGACTTCCACTCACGGCTTCCATACTTTTTTTAACACGAACGTAACCACATTTCTACGTGTACTTTACGGTTTTACAACGACTAAATAACTGACAAAATAGCCACTCTAGATGTACAATAACAATTTTCAAATGTATCCAGCCTAATTCAACGTTAAATCCTAGAAAATAAACATGCATCGTAAACACTGAAAGCTACGCATGAACGAACACGCACCGACAATAGATAGCTTGACCTATAAGAAGGACATCGTAAATATGGCAATAAACAACCACATAAAACAGCATATTACGAAAGAAAGACAGAATACTTACCCCAGTCAGATGTCTGGGCTTCATTTCCACGACTAAACAAAGTCACTCACGCCATAAAATCGGCAAACAGGTAACGAAAACAGAACAAAGGCGTGCTGGTCACCTGGACAGTCAATGTCCACTGTTCCGCTAACACTCGCATACCCGCTCACGTGACCAACTCAATAACAATGCACAGGTAAACATACAGGTGTGCGTGACATCATATATAGGAAATCATTGTCATTGCACTAGCAACTTCTTTTTTTGTCAGATTTTGACCAAACTACATATACTGGTCAATTGTCATAGTATCTTGAACAAGTTGGTGTTTCTATTTGCAAGAGTCAACCTGAAGGTCACCATTACTTTTTATAGAAATGTTTCTCATTGCTCAAGCTTCTTTATTTCTCAGTGGATTTCTATTAGAGGGGTGCGTGGGGATTTGTATCACTTGTGATGCCTTGTTTTTATTAGTTTGGCTCTGTGTGAATGTCGGTTTCCAGATGATAACTTGAGAAAGGATAAATGGATATAGTTAAAACTTAATACAATGCTAGATTAGTAGGAGATACAGACTGGTATAGAGTTTGGGCTTAAACGGTACTTCTGCAAAGGTCCCATGCCTGAAAGATATATTTTTAGGTCATCTGGCCCAAAGGGTCAGGATGACCTTGTTTTGTCATCACACGCCATCCGCAGTCTTTCCACATTTTGAACTTCTTCTCAAGTTCTAACCCGTGGGATTGTGCTGAAACTTGCCTAAAATGATCCTGAAATAGCCCTAACCAAGTGTTGATATTTTTCTGGTTGGTGTGAAATCCAATATGTTTGCAATGGCTTTTATGTGTTGTTTTTCGGGTCAATCTGAAATCCAATATTGCTGCTATGGCAGACATCTTGAAAAACACCTCCTCTGCTGTAAATTTAAATTTCAAAGCAACCTAGATGTTGATAGAATTGAACGCATGTGTGATATTTACAAACACTTTCAGAAATGAACAGCTGCTTCATTTAACAAGACTTTTGACACTTATCTCAATCCCACCAACACTCTATTTTAGTACTATTTGATTGCATGAAGTTTAAATAAGTACATGTACTTTCAGTCAACATTACAAGTTGTCATCTGAAAGCCAAAATGTGACTATAGCATTTTAGCAAATATCATTTGCGGTTTCGACCTCAAATATATAAGCATTTACTGAAAATGTGAAATATTGTCTTTTTCAGGTAACAATTTCTGGGAAAATTGTTCATCAATTTGAAACACAGATATTAACAACCAAATCCGGACGACAGCTACCACTGCAGAACATCATGTTAGCAGATAGTACAGCATCTGTTAAGTTAGCTATATTAGGAGAACACATTAAGCAGGTCACTTTGCAATCCTCCTACCTGTGCAAAAATGTTGTCATAAAGGACTTTAAAGTGTACCCTGAGAGGTCAGCTATGTTGACCTTGAAAAATAGTTCTGCACATTAAATACACTATGCCGAAAACGCGAATGCCGTGGAATGTTCCGTTACTGAGAAATTGCGACTTTTCTGAAAAACACACCTTTGGCTGAGAGGCGTTGACCTCGTTTTCGGGCACCCAAACCTGTGACGTCATAAGTTCAACGCTTTTGTTGATGCAGCCATATTGTCTTTACTGTGCTACATGTGATTGTGATCTATTTTGGGATTTTCCGTGGTAATTTCTTTGTTTATTTACGTGAAAGTACTTCACATCTTCGCAATATCTAAGTTAGTGAATGAGGGGTCGGTGAATTAGCGCTTAAATCCGCTAAAATGGCTTCCTATTGAGGAGGGAAGCGGTGTGTATGGTTGTCCTAACACTAACACGGATGGGATGTCGATGCATGACGTCGATAAATAAAACCAGGGATGTACCTGATAAAGCTGATTGTTGATTAAATAAAAGTATATTTGTTAGGTTGATATTTTGTTATTAATTCTACAACTAAACATTTTAAATTGATAGGCTAGCCTATGACTTGGGCGGTCATAGGAATATTATTCCTTCGTAATCGTGAACGCCTAATACTCGGAGAAGGCCTAGTCGTGAATGGGTCACGGGAATTTTCACCCCGAGAATTTTCATACTACTATTATATAGTATAGAATAGAATTATTAGAATTTATAAAATAGGTTATGTGTGTATGTTGTTTGTATAAGGTGTATTTGGTTTTTAGATCTTCCAGCAGACGATGTTGTTTAGTTATTAATTTTGCGATCATAAAAATAACAATAAGATCACCAATCTTGATTTGAAAACACAGTTCACAGTGTAGAGATGTCATCTAAACTCATAATCACACCTGTGCCAGGTTAGGTAATTAGCACCTCAGTGGCTGGAAAAAACCAATTGTGACACCTGTGAGGCGACACGCCTGTCGGCTAACAACAGACGCGTACCAGTGCTAGGGTAAAAACCAGTCAAAGAATTGTTTAAACTTCTAAAACATCAAATTTTTAGGTCATCTGACCCGAAAGGTCATCATGCTTCGTCCGTCGTCGTCCGCCGTGCGCCGTCCGTAAACTTTTCATTCAAACGACTTCTTCTCAATAATTGGAAGGCCCAGGCAACTAATATTTGGCCTGTAGCTTGCTTTGATGAAGCCCTACCAAGTTTGTTAAAAAGAATGACCTTGACCTTCATTCAAGGTCACAGGGGTCAAATGTCTTAAAATCTTCAAACGACTTCTTCTCAATAACTGGAGGGCCCAGGCAACTAATATTTAGCCTGTAGCTTGCATTGATGAAACCCTACCAAGTTTGTTCAAATGAATGACCTTGACCTTCATTCAAGGTCACAGGGGTCAAATGTCTTTAAATCTTCAAAGGACTTCTTCTCAGTAATCAAAAGGCCCAGGCAACTAAAATAAGGCCTGTAGCATGCTGGGATGAAGGGCTATCAAGTTTGTTTAAATGAATGACCTTGAACAACTTTCAAGGTCACAGGGGTCAAATATGTCAAAATCTTTAAATAACTTCTCAAATACTAAGAAGGCCTATGGGGCTAATACTTGGCCCATAGCATGCTGGCATGGAGCCCTACAAAGTTTGTTCAAATGAATGACCTTGGCCCACTTTCAAGGTCACAGGGGTCAAATATGTTAAAATATACAAAGGACTTCATCTCAATAAGCAAAAGTCTATGAGTGCCGATATTGGGTCTGTAGCATGCTGGGAGGAAAGGCTACCAAGTTTATTTAAATGAATGACCTTGAACAACTTTCAAGGTCGCAGGGGTCAAATATGTCAAAATCTTTAAATAACTTCTTCTCAAATACTAGAAGGCCTAGGGGGCTAATACTTGGCCCATAGCATGCTGGCATGGAGCCCTACAAAGTTTGTTCAAATGAATGACCTTGGCCCACTTTCAAGGTCACAGGGGTCAAATATGTTAAAATATACAAAGGACTTCTTCTCAACAAGCAAAAGTCCATGAGTGCTGATATTGGGCCTGTAAGATGCTTGGAGGAGAGGCTACCAAGTTTGTTCAAATGAATGACCTCAACCCACTTTCTAGGTTTGGCTTGCTTTTTGTCAGATGACCGTTAAGGCCCATGGGCCTCTTGTTATTATTAACACAGCGGAGGGTGTTATAATTGGTTGTTGACACCCTATCTATATATATCCATAGTGCTAGGAAAATTCCTTGGAAAGAAAAATTCCCCTCGGACGAAACTTCTTCGGTAAGAAAATTCCCGACACCTCATGAATGTATGCATAGTCTTGCACAAACGCGATTTCCCTACGTCAGAAATTGTTGATCGAGACTTGAAGATAGTAAAATTAGTCCAAAACCACACCCAATTTTATTTTGTTTCTTTGAAACGACGATTCACTGTTCGACTACTTTCACGACTACTGGTGAGACCCAGTGAAGTACGTGCCAATCTATGTTGCACAAGTGATCGTCACTTTTCGAAGGGTCATCTTCCTCCTCACTGGATACATCGTCTTGTAATTCCAGTTCAAATCGGTAGGGCTGGATTCCGTCTTCAGACATATCATTCACACCATAATCAGACTCCTCAAAACTCGTGCTCAAATCGCTCTCAGTTGCGGTGTCGTTGTCACTGTCAGTCATGTTGACTGCCATTTCTGTTGAACTTATGACGTCACGAGTAGAAGAGCCTCGATCCCGCGGAAATGACGATTCGGCTGATTAGGTCTGGGCGGACAGGTGAAAATGGACAACTTTGAGCTTTAATAACCCGACACTGGGGCGACGGATTTTGACGGATTTTGACGGGGTTTTCATTATTATTATTTTTACGGCATTCTTAACATTATATCTAAATATAAAATTACTCTCAGGGTACACTTTAATGGGAAAAAAATATGTATCCACTACACCAAGCACAAATATTGAGGCTCATGATGACATTGACATTGGTGAAACAGAGGAATCCTACCTCCCAGTAACCATTTCTGCAATGCCAACATCTGTCACAGTGACAATCACCAACACCTGCGTTAATTGTCATTCACTACTTGAAATTGTTACTCAGCAACAAAATGCAAAAACGATAAAATGTGACAAATGTGCAATGCGTCAGCTCAAAGCAAATATGCAAAAATCCATCAGTGCAAAAATCCAGTTCCCATTCTCACAGTGACCAGCAACATCCTGTCTACTTGTCTAGAGTCACTAGCTAAAGAGCTTGATACTGCTGACACGGATGCTGTTGAGGAATTTCTTCTGACCAACAAGCTGGAAATCACCTTCATTGAAGACTCTTCATTTCTATTAACACTGACGGTTGTTAAGGATAAATAACTTTGTTACAACTACATGGAGGTACATGTAGACATGTCAGGTACATGTGTATACACAGAGGAAAGTGACAAAGTCCTTTACACAGAAAAAAGTTGGGATATGTATAATTTAGTATCCAAATTATTGCAATAGGACTTGTTCAAAACAGGATGTTGGAGAGTCACAATTTCACAAATCTTAACAGAGTCGAGTTCTGCATATTTTACTACAAAAATAAACTGTTATGGATCTTCGATTCTAATGTGTAGTTGCTTATTGAAATCATAAGAGTAAAAGAGAAGATTTATCAAAAAAAAATTTTGCTAAAGACCATCAGATCTTCTTGGTCACAGGTCTTGATAATAGCATGATGTAGTGATTGCATTGAGTTTTTTTTAGTTAATTGAGTTTATTATTATTTTCAAGTATTCCATCATTATAATTGCAAGGTATGCTGTTTTTGCTGACATTTTACCTGGTGGTATTTTCTGCTGAAGAGGTACTTCATTCTTTGTGTTGTGGTATATTGAAAAATGATAACTTTTTCACCGCGTATATGAATCGTTTAATGCTTGTCCCAAAATTTTACAAGACATATTATCGTATAACGTTGTCCATCCATCCTTCCATCTGGTGTAAATATTTTTTTTGGAGATCCCCTACAGTTTTGAACCAATTTCTTTCAAACTCGGTAGCATTAATCAGCATGACATTGAGTTGTCTTTTCCTGAATCCCAATTTGATACAATATTTGGAAGAGTTATTACCCCTTGTCTATTTCATGTTATTAAATTTTCCAGGGATCTGCTACAGATTTGATCCAATTTCTTTCAACTTTGTACAGTTAATCAGCCAGGACATGAATGGCAATTTCAAACAACAATATTTAGAAGAGTTATTGACCCTTGTCTCTTTCACAATACTAAATTTGTCCGGACATCTCCTACACCATGACATGAAGTTATGTTTTCTTGAATTGAAGTTGGATATCTAGAAGACTGATTCCCTCTTGTCTTAATTTGTCTTCATGATATTGAATTTGTTCACAATAACTCCTACAGTATTGATTTTTTTTTCACCATGACAGGAAATTGTGTTTCTGAAATGGCTGTTTAATGTGATCATGTGTGTAACAGTTATTGGCCCTTGTCTCTTTTGCAATTAAGAAATCTGCAATTTCCAACCAGTATCGTTACCTTGTAGGATTTATGATAGTGAAAAATTGATACTTTTTGTGATTTTCTCATCTTAGTTTTCATTCTGATATGCTGGCTATATGTATAGCTAATTTTATGTGGCGACACATATAGAACTATTGTCCTTTATGTTGCCCCTTACTTGTTTAGGTTAACCCTTAGGAGCCTTACATAAGCTTGTCATTAGGAATTCAGCTTTCTGATTGGCTCATAAGATATAGCTTTCATTAGAGAAAAAAAATTTCATTGGCGCCATTTTGTTTGCAAAGAATTGCTGAAATTAATTTGAATTTAGTCTACAAAAAACCTAATTTTTTTTTCTTATATCCGGGTCTGAGTGGCGGACGCTTTTAATTTTGATCTATACTTCGCCGTTCCGCTTGGACTGCTTTTACTGTCAACACTGGAGAAGCTGTGACGGAGGTGTTTTTCTTCGCCTGGCCATTTCTTTGTCTGGATCATCGTACTTAAGTATATATTTTACACATAAGCATGTCTAGTTAACAGTATCGTTGTTTAGTCCTGCGGCATAGTTTTATTCGTCGACTCGAACATTCTACAAATATCGAACCTAGTTTGTCACCAGATTTTAATTTATCACAGGCTGAGATTCGTCTGGCTGGTTACTCCGGTGGCACCGTTGACAGGCTACGGAAAAGTGTACATTTGCATGAGTTGTTAGTGTCATTTCAACCGCATGCTATAATTCTTCAGATAGGCGGTAATGATTTGTGCGGCCATTTTGTCACACCCACACAAATAGCTATTGACATTATTACTTTTGCTATCCACCTACGTCATCGCTACGGCGTAATGTTTATATTCATTTGTGACATTTTCAAACGTCCTAGTCCACGAGGCATACACCCACATCGCTACGAGTTACGTCGTGTGGAAACAAACACACGGTTATTTCAATTGATTCCATCACAAGAAGGCCTTCAATTCTGGCGTCATAAACGCATGCATGATAGTCCCAGCACCTTATTTTTGCATGATGGATGTCACCTGAATCCCCTGGGTACTACAAAGTTTTATGGAAACATCAGGCTGGCCATTAAACATGCATGTTCCAAATGTATGGCATATAGACATGGTAGGTATACCAAATATCTGCTTTCTTATTCTTATTTGAGTTCAGATGTTATTATGACACTGATATTCAGATGTTAACCATCTAGGTTGAGTTATATTGTATATATACAGTCGAACTTCGTTAACTCGAACTCGGAAAACTCGAAGACCCCGTTTAACTCGAAGCACTTTGTCGGTCCCGGCAAAATCTTCTCTTTATTCTAGTAATCAAAACTCGGAAAACTCGAATTCGGAAAACTCGAAAAACTCTGTTAATTCGAAGTAAAAATTTGGTCCCAACAACAAAACATATACTGAATATGATCGGAAAACTCGAAGTATAAATTTTATGCCGGTCAATTACATTGCTGATGCGCTACGCCGTTTTGCAATTTTACCGACAATAGGCTTTACAAGTGAATATTAATGAACAATACTGTAATTAACAATATTCATGTTTTAGAAAAGTGTTTATTGTTATTTAATTGAATGATAAAAGGTAACCGTTAGATCTTATAATTGATAGATATCGGCGATAAAAAGTGAAGTTCTACTCACATTGCGTAATTTCCGTGTCTGTCAGCCATAACAAACACCGACCTGTGTATACACTCAGTGAAGCGGAACTAAGCTATAGAAAACAATCACAACACTGGCCCGGTACTAGGCTTAATGTTTTTACAGGAGTACGCATGAAACGGTCACCTGTGCTCAATTAAACCGACAAATGAGTGAAACAATTATTTAATTAGTGTCGAAGTACTTAGGGCAGAATTAGTGAGGAGATGTCATGAGTGTCACATAGGGATAAAAGCAGGGGTGTTTCTCACCGAAATCATACCCATTTCGAAATGTCGAAGTCAATTGAGCAATCCAACGAAGGACCCGGTTTATCCGGGGGGATACTTGGATCGATTGATAGGGCGAAGACCGGCGTGAAGAGGAAGATAGAGACGAAGACAGTCGAGACAAAGTACAGAGCGATATTAGCCGTGGAAAAGGGAGACAGGTCAAAATCTGACATTGCTAGAGAATTCGGCATCCCAGCAAATACTTTATCGACATGGTTGAAAGCAAAAGAAAAGATCATGACTGCATACAGCAACGATGGTATAAGCCCCAGCAGAAAGAAGGTAAGAACAGCCAAACATGAAGACACCGAGACTGCGCTACTAAAGTGGTTCACACATGCCCGAGACAACAATCTTCCGGTAACCGGCTCGATGCTGAAAGCTAAAGCCAAGGATCTGGCCGAGAAGATTGGAGACCAAAACTCATGAACTCGGCTATCTCGAAGACTCTGATAACTCGAAGTATTTTCGTGGTCCCATCGACTTCGAGTTAACGAGGTTTGACTGTATATTACATGCTAGTGAGTTCGTCATTATATGCAGTGGAGGCCTACATTGTGAATTAATTTTGTCTCGGCATTTATAAACATTTGGCACCCAATTTCCATTCAATATCTTCATATACAGCTTCACATATCATGTTTAAATTTACTTTACTACTAATGTAGCTCTCTTTAATATACTATTGGTTTAATACTTAAATTTCAGTTGGCTTGTGGCTGATACTTGAGGTTAATTTGGTTTGATTTGTACACCGAGCTCAGTAATAGTGTATCTCATATCTCTATGTATATGTTTTATGTAATTTCCATTTGCTGTATACATTTGACATCAGATATATGTATGAACAGCCCAGTGTTAACTGGTTTTGAGGGATGTTATTACCCAGGTTTGGGTAAATTTTGAGCCCTGATGATTTTATATGATTATTTTACCTGCACTACAGGTACTTGGTACCTTGTAGGGGCACAAAGGTTGTAATCATTCAATTGATGTCATGATTTTGAACAGCCCAGTGTTAACTGGTTTTGAGGGAGGTTATTACCCAGGTTTGGGTAAATTTTGAGCCCTGATGATTTTATGATTATTTTACCTGCACTACAGGTACTTGGTACCTTGTAGGGGCACAAAGGTTGTAATCATTCAATTGATGTCATGATTTTGAACAGCCCAGTGTTAACTGGTTTTGAGGGATGTTATTACCCAGGTTTGGGTAAATTTTGAGCCCTGATGATTTTATATGATTATTTTACCTGCACTACATGTACTTGGTACCTTGTAGGGGCACAAAGGTTGTAATCATTCAATTGATGTCATGATTTTGAACAGCCCAGTGTTAACTGGTTTTGAAGGATGTTATTACCCAGGTTTGGGTAAATTTTGAGCCCTGATGATTTTATATGATTATTTTACCTGCACTACAGTTACTTGGTACTTTGTAGGTTGTAATCATTCATTTGACATCATGACATTGAACAGCCCAGTGTTAACTGGTTTTGAGGGACACATTCCTATACCCAGGTTTGAGTAGAGTATTTGGTTAGCCCTGATTTATTTATACCACTTTGAGCTTTCATATGACTTAAGATGATTCAACCTCCTGCCCTCCACCATTTTTCTTTCAAATCACATGATCTGTATCATTGTTTTCACATTCCTTGGAATTTACTGAACACCCTACATGCATCAAATTAGTTCAATATCTTAATATCTCCATAACATTCAATTCTGATGGTTCCATGGTGTAACTTTTGGACAACTTATTCATATCTTATTATCTCTTTATTATTTAGCTATCAGCAATAGGACCAAAGCCAACAAGAAATAAAGGCAGAAAGCGTAATGCAGCTGAGGCGTCCTTGGACAGCACTGCCACACTTCAGTCGCAGGCTCAGCCCACTTCTTCCAGCTTGGTTCCTGGATCCACCACAGATAACCTGGGTCTAGAGTAATTAATTGACACAGCTTTCAAGGTCATGTTGACTTGCATTGGAGATCACATTCACAAGAAATGATTTGAAGAGGCAAATTTCCACCTTGTAAGTAAATTTGGAAACATCTTATTGGATCACATTGACTGGTTAGGCTATTTTTTCTTCTAAATCTTGTATTTGTATGTATTTTTACAGTTTGTTACTGGCAGCCTTGCACTTTAATGAGAATGTGGGAAGGGCACAGGCCTTACTTCCTAATGGTGACAAACGAGTTAGCATCATATTCCCCAAACAGAAAAATGGTGATTTCACAGTGAGACAAGTGAAGACACAATGTACCTTCAGTCAGCTGCGACAACATTTGTGCCTATTACTAGTTTAGTTGTTGTGTAATTATTTTAATACATTTGATATTCCAGTGTATGTACCAAAAGTGATATTGTGTTTTTGCAACTTCTTGAAAATAATTAAGCAACATTGTGTCACTGTGAACCTGAATTGCATTACTACTTTATTTGCAGACTATGTGGAAGATTTGATTAGTGCTACCATTGCACATGTTCAGTGTGTCCAGATGCCATACTGCTAGATCATTGGAGAGGCACCATCACCTCTATGTCAGAATTTTGTACATCCGGAGAAGTCGGAAGCTGTGACTGAACTACCGTCTCGTTTTTGTCACCATTGAAGAAATTGGACTGATACAAACACAATCATTCCCTTCATGCAGGCAGCAATATACAAACTAACAACTACAATGAATTGATAGAACATTTTTATTACTCTCAATAAGACTCAACTTCTGTGATGCATGCTCATTAAATCCACAACAGTATTGTTGAGAAAGCAGTTTGTATTTCTTTTATTCAAAATGAAATCCATTATATTGTCCATCAGTTGCAGGGAAAGTGTTTCTAATTGAAGACACGGCACAAGCTGGAAGTGTCACACGCACATGTCGACCAAGCCAACCCCAGCACCATCTCACAAATTGTCTGTAGGCAATGTATCTATTTTTCCTGGAAAAAATAAAATCATAAATAAAATAGTAAGTACATAACTCTCTAGTTGAATTTCAATGGTGTATAGATGAACCTACTTGAAACTGGAATAGAATTTTAAAATATGATATTGTAAATACAGTGACTGGGAAAGCCACGCGCCCTGCGCCATAGTCACATAAAAGAAATAAATGTCACATAGATTTATTAATCCATGCGCCCTGTCTGCCAAACAACTTTTACCTTTGCTGCGCTCGTCCGAATATTAATCTCTAGGTTACGACTCTACAAGGCCGCATTTTCTCGATCCAGGAGTAGGGGACATAACTCTAATTGCCTCTTGATCAGCTAAATGCTTTACCGATAAGGGACTCTTACAGCATCTGAAAGTACAAGCGTCTGCGTGAATGTTGAATGGACTTCGTTTGTCACCACGTTGAGGTAAGCCCTTATGCCTTCGAAGAAAAAACTGAAGCTACACGGTAGCCAAAAAACTTTTTTCAACAAATCTCTATCTGACAATAATGGTGTTGCGATTTCTGTCTACCCAAGGTCAACAAAATCTCTGTGAAGGCTCAGTGGGGTATGGCAAAGGAGATTGTAAGATATATGAAATACCCAGTGGACAAGTTTGGAGAGCTCTGGCAGTTACTAACTACCTTCCACCACCATGTTATATTATTGATATTCAATTTGGCAGATAAATTGTAGAATAAGGAGAAAATACATTTAATTACATTGATTTCAGTTAAATATAAATCTACCCGGTAATTTGTAAATTCCGGAAATCTTAACCGGTGACTGGATCCATGTTGATTTTAGGTTGTACAAAAAAACCCGGATGAGAAAAAAAAAAGATAATAAAATGGAAGCCATACAAGATGTTGTGTTTGTGGTTGGAAGTTTACCTTTTATTGACTAATTCCCTACATGGTGGAGTAATCCGGTCGTTCCCGATGAATTCGTCGTTTAAATTCTCAAACTGGTCAGTCAGCGAGCCGAACATGTCAAAGGGAAACGATTCATTTGTGATCGAGGTGGAGCCACGTGTTTCAGGTTCATCGGAGTTGGGTCCCGATGCCAACAATGGGCCCTCTCAGACGAGAACACCTATGGATGGACAGTGTCAACAGGGTAAGCCTCCCTTATATTTCCTTCCATGTCCCATGCCCTCCGGGAAAGTTACTTTGCGAAAATTTTCCTGTTATCCCCACGAAGACCCGGATAGGTTTCTAGCGGAATTTGACAGTTATGTCACATTTAGTGGTTTAAACTACAACTTTGACACGAATGGCGCGAGGAAGATCGCTGCCTTCCACATCCACTTGGCAGGTCCTGCCCTAACTTGGTTCCATTCATTGGACAGTCATGTTAAATCCAAATGGGAAACGGTGTTAGATGCGTTCAAGTCCCAATACCTTGTACGAGACAGCATGGTTCCCATATACATGGCCGAATCTGCTGCATATCATAAGTTGAAGCTGGTACCTGGACAACCTTTGGAGGACTTTCATGCTCAAATTTTAGACAAAGGTAAAAGACTTGATAAGTCAGAGAGAGACATGTTATACCAGTTCACAGAAGGCCTACCTCCAATGCTCGCCCTTATGGTTAGAGCTGGTATGTGTACAACTCTGAAATCTGCCTTTGCTGCTGCAAAATCTGCTGATGCTGCAGGATATCGCTCACATAACCCATTATCCCGGATGAGAGAAAAAAAAAAGATAATAAAATGGAAGCCATACAAGATGTGTTTGTGGTTGGAAGTTTACCTTTTATTGACTAATTCCCTACAACCAGGAACTAGACCAACTCATCAAGCTAGCCCTTAATTCTTCCACTTCAAACAGCTGATTGCGAGAGAACATTCAGCCAGCAGAATCAAATCTTAAAGTCAAGAGCAAATCTCAGTTCAGAGCATTTAGATCAGCTCATAAGAACCCGATTATTTACAAAAAGTGGGGTGAACAAAGGAAATGTGTTGAAGTTGTGGAAATTAAAAGCAAGGAAATTGTATCATCACAAATGAACTTCTTGATGATTATTAATGTAACATTATGTAGCAATACTGTTGTGCTACCTATAGTCATTTATTATTGACAGTCAGGAGTTACTTCCCCTTATGTAATTGTACCCATAATTTCGGATCCGCCATTTTTGAATAAATGGTTGTTGTGAGAACACGTGTATGTCGTTCTCTGGGCCATGTCCCACCCGCTAAACAACATACAAGGCATTGCAATTAACGTTATGATATCCATTATGATCTCAATTTTGTACTCACTTGGTATACAACATTTGTGTTTTACTTACCTGACTGCAATTCTGGTTGGAGTCCCTCCGAAATTATGAATTTTATCAATTCTAGTCATTTTAGTTTTACAGGTGACTGCCGAGTGAGCAGTTTATACTTATTTATGTTCTCAATAAAGAGATAAAAAACAAAGTTCTCACTGACTTTATTAAATATGTTTTAAAAAAATGTCACATAAAAATGATAAAATGTCACATAGATTTTTTAAATGTCACATAAATTTTGCATAAGGAGGGCCATTGTCCCATAGTGAAAATTTATTTCCCAGTCACTGTAACTGTTTTGATAACTGTAACGTAGGACGAGCGGCGAGAAGCTATGAGGAAAATGAAACACAATACCATTATAAAGAATAACAATTTATTTACAACATGAACGTAAACAAAGCACACTCACACATTCCCTCAGATTCACACAAAAGATTACACTTCAGTATTACACAAAGTCTCTGTTGATCACCCCTCAACGGTCCTTCACACCAGGAATGAAAAGTTCAAGAAAACCCCCAAATACTGGATTCAATGGAGACAGAGGATTCCTATCCAGACAACTGACGAACTACTACCGCAGTAGTACTCTGGCGCTGTGCGTGCCACACAAAATTCTCAAGCAGAGTAGAGCTCACAGTTATAGATGCCATATCTGTACCGCTATGCTCTTCGGAACGTGTACCCCAATGCCAAACCTGTAGTTCCCGTGATTGGCTGACCTTACTGTCTGCTAAGGCCCTGGTGTCCACTCTCACTGATAAAACCGTCGTGGCCTTGATGAGGTAGCTGGTGTCGTTGTGACCGGTGGGAAAAGCTTAAAAGAATAGTAACGAAGATTGACTCGCATACAACACTTGCACATTATTATGACACAATCAACTACTATTATAAATGAAATTATCCCCAGAAATACTCATAAATTACACAGTACATGATACATTTCAAAGAGTTATAAAGGTAATAACATAATGAACGACTAATGCAGGCTCAGAATAACATAACGACCATCTAGCAAACAATGTATGAGACATTATACGGCAACTCACGGCTTCCATACTTTTTTCAAACACGCATACGTTCTCACCGGAGTATTCTATACGCTTATAAAATACATATAACTTATAATAACTGGAAGAAGTTATAGAAACAGCTACAATAATAACATTCCTAGCAAATACTAAGATACAATCTAAGAAAGGACACCCTTGTGTAGCCTTATACATAAAAACAACAATGCTACGCATGACTGAGCCACACAAACAACGAGTGTTTATCAAAGATATTTATTAAGAAAAAGGCTAAGAAAGCAATAATGCGAAGAAAGAGGTATTAAGATAGACTTACCACAGTCTGCAATCTGTGCCTGTATATTTTCCTTGTAGTTGTTACATTGGGTAAATAACCCGTAAACAACCCCTGCGGAATTCACGTGACCTCCATGAACTCCCACCCACCTGGTCACGCACACAAGTACGGTCGCTCGACAGGGATAACGAAAATACCGAACGTAGACAACAACATATACATACATACGACGTGACAATAATTAATATTTAAATTTCCTTTATTACAAATTTTCAAAATAATTTTATGATGTTGTGGAAAGGTCGGTTTCTGCTGTGCGAGTCTTGTTGAGTAAAGGCTGTGTAGCATTCGGTTGAGTGACCCGGTAGTGGGGTTTTTGGCTCTTACTAGGTGTACGTACCCTTAGTAGCGATGTTAGTAGTACTCTGGGGGGGGCTCAGCCTAGGGATTACGGAGGGACATTATGTCTGGATTGACTTCTGTCTGCTTCGGGTTGTTATGTCGGCCATCTTGTGAGATGGGCCGCAGTCATTAGTATCACGTAATGTGATTGGTCAGGGCTTCAGCGGCTGAGCCAGTTGCTGAGAGTCTGTTATTAGTTTCTACATCCACCGGATGTTTTTCCACTAGGGTCAATGGGTATAAAACGGCGATACACGTGCAGTGTCGGGACCTTTTCTGGCTGGAGTTAGGTGAGTTCAGTGGGTTTGCCGCAGTATTACTGTTGCTTTGAAACCAGAGCACTGGGGAATTAGACTTAGGCCTTTACGCTTCAAAACCGAAGTGATAGTTAAATGTAATTAAGCCTTCTTAGACAGTTGACACTCTGAAAACAGAGGAATACCTTCACTGTTTATAGTAATGTCGTAAGGCTGTCACCTTAGTCAGTAAGCTGCGGGGCATGCTCCGAAACCGGAGTGAGGGCTGGAATTCACGTGGTATTAGACTAGTATACAGTCGAATTATGTAGACCGCTCTGAAATCAGAGTGAAAGGGTTTATTTGCTCTCCATTGGTGTAGTGTCAAATTCTGACCATGTAGCTTATAGTTAGTAGCTATTATGTAGGTTTCTACGGGAGGGGGTTGGTTTTTAGCCCGTCTCGTAGGCAGACCAGTGTACTTTAAAAGTTTGGAGTTCAGTAGATAGGTTTAGGCTATTTAATGTAGCCACTTTTTTTCTAAAAGCAGCAGTATCTATGGGGGGCGCACTGGACCCCAGTTTATTTCACGTCGTCAGGTTTTGTTGTTTTGCTGCTTAATTTTTTTGTCGCTAATTTACATTTTTGTTAGATTTTCTGCTGGCTTTTTACACCTTGGTTGACTGATTTTTACTATGTTAAATTGTTTTATTTTTGTTTATACTTTGTTATTGCTCCGGCACTATTCGCCGATATTCCATTGACAATTAAATAGTGGAACTTGAATCTTGGCGTTGTTGTGGGTCTTTCCTATCACTTCGACTAATCAGGAGAAAAGAACCGGAAGGTGTGCCTGGGAGTTGACCGTTGGCCACTGTTTAGTAACTCGATTTTGGCCTTGTACATTTGTACACTTTAAGCAATATTATGTTTATAATAGTGTAGCCAGGTGATAGAATACATCATTTTAAATCATCGCGCGTAAAGCAAGTATGAAAGAATGTATGTATGTGCACGTCGAGCACGGACTTCACGTCCTCTGTCCAGTCACCGCCAACTCCCACCAAGAGCCACCACACTCGCACAGCATCACTCAGACAGTCAACACGTAGGCTAACCTGTCAAATCTGAAGCGAGAGCACCAAAGCCGGCGTCCCTGGTAAGCTTAATTAATATAAGTCACATTAATATATTGTAATCTTCAAACTATAAATACATTCCTCATAATTTACCGCAGTGTGCAAGGTGTGTAAGTGAATGTGTATTTATAATTGTATTTTTAATTTTAGGTCTTCTTCAGACAATTAAATCATTTTCCAACGAAAGAAGGGGTTTTGGTAGTCTATCCACCCACGGTTACAATTTGTTATTAATAATATGAGGACTGCTGACCTGCCGGCTGTCTTCATTAGCACCGGCATAGGCCTCTGCTATCTATGCATGTGTGCTATCACGTGTGCAGCCTACTTTCGTTTCTAGCATTTCACTTCCGGTTGGTGCGGCGAGGGAATTATCTATTTTGGTTTTCGGCGCTAAATTCTTCAGATGACTAGCTTATTGTTTTTGTTGGTAAGAAAGTTGATACTTTGTGCTGGGATATCGAGTCAAAAGTAAGAGTGATAAAATATAATCAAAATTTTGCCAGATGTTTACCCCCAGGATGCACTGCGCTCCTTCTTCGGAACTCTCCGGAAAAGGGGCGCATTATTGTGTTTACGTTTCCGAACGCTTGACATCTCCCATGGGGGAAGACAAATGAGTACTCGATCCAATCATTTTGTTTCTGTATTTGATTGATAAATATATTGAATAAAATTTTGAAATAGCGTCAGTTTGAATTTTCTAGCGGTCCAGCACGGACGTATCAGCATAGCTACTACTTTCGCTAAATTGATTCTTGAACTAGCCAATTTCTACAGTAATGATTCAAACTTATTGAAGCTGCAGTGGTTAGAGTTGTCTAACTATGTATAGTCAAAGTGAAATTAGGGCCTTTTTTCATCTGACTAATTTTATCACCAGAACTTTGTGCATACCCATATCGGAACAAATTTGTTCTTTGTACGGAGTTATCTCCCCTGTTAGAAATCTACTGACGGCTTTTTAGGCAGACATTATGGCCGGGACTCGTCCGAAGAGAACAAGACAAATCTGTTTTCAGGGCAGTCTGGTGAACTCATATGCGTAAGTACGTGTTGTTTTTAGATATTTTACACAACATTTGTACCATTTGCAAGCTCGTTCTGATGCATTTACACATATTCTTACGGACAGGCGAACGCTAGACGGTGTAGCGGGAATTTAAACCCCTCATATTTTGCCGATTAAACACCACATGTATAGAAATTTCCGTAAGCTGTTGTGTTGTAAAATCAAAGTTTTTTTAAAGAATATATACACACGATTGCAAAATTAATTAACTTTAATTTCAAATGATGTAGGCATGCAAAGTTAGGGATGAATTAATATTTGACACATGCCATTATCATGTACTGTATGCCTGTACATGTGGTTACCTACATATATGCATGTAAAGTAGATAGGCTAAGCTTAATCAACAGGTGTATGGTCCATATATGTTTAATCACTGTTAATTTTTAAAGTCTGGATTTCATTTCCTTTTTTACAGTGAGCTGAACCATCCTGAAATCCCTGTAAACAGAAATGGTTATAGATGCCAACAAAGACAAAAGACATGGAAAGCTGGATTTTACCCAGTTGACATTCTCTCAGAAACAGATGGGTACTGCCGAGTGCATTATATAGGTAAAACAGCATATTCTACAGTAACATATTTTATATGTCTAATGAAATGCATAACATTCACTTATAAATAGTTTGGGCAAGTCTGTTTGCTTTCTTGATTTTGTTTTACTTATTAGTGATTTCAATATAATTTTATCAGCACATGTATGTTAAAATACAAACAGTTTTATTTTTTGTTTAAGTAGAATATTGAATCATCTGTTGACTTCTGTTTTCTACCCCCACCCACATCCATTTCTCTTCTTCTCATAGTTTAATATTTTAAATGAATTTAAAGCCCCTCCATGTTTTTGTATGTATTTGTAAAATTTACTCAAACTGATCTTCATCATCCATTATTTTCCTTTTTTTTCCCTTGAAATCTTCATAGTTATGCCAATAATCCATAAGTAAAGCATGCAAAAAATATTCTATCTTCAGTCATTAGATAGCTTTACTATTTTTGTTTCTGGTTTTTTTTAGGTCATCTGAGCCGGAAAAGGCTCAACTTGACCCATTACAATCACCTTCTGTCCATCGTTGTGTGTGGTCTGGCATCCATTGTCCTTTTTAATTTTTTCTTACATTTTAGACTTCCTCTCAAAAACTTAACATTTTCAATGAAATATTGCATGAACTTTCCTTGGCCACAGATGAACAAAAAGTGTAATTTATCTGCTCTTCACCACATGGGTGCTTGATGGGTGGGGCCAAAAAGGGTGAAATTGACTAAAATTGCAAACATCTCCTCTACTCCCAGATATGTTGGAACCTGTTTGACTAAAATTGTGAATTTTATGACGACATAGTCTCAAATGTCCCCCTGAAGAGGGGATGAAGTCTACTATAATATACTTTTAAAGTTTTAAATTACGTGTAGTGTACATAGACACGGCATCATAGAGTTCTAGTTACCTTTGCCTCCAAATGATTTCTTTGTCATTTAGCTAAACCTCTGTATATTTTTTGTTGACAGGTTGGCCAAAATGCTTCGATGAGAGAGTCAGTGTTTTGAATTTGAAGACCGTTGTGCCAATAACAGAACCTTGGGTACAGCAGCTAAAAGTTGCAGTTAAGGAATCATTAAGGCCAGGATCCCAAGATTCCTTTGTAACATTAAGACAACCCTTAGATGAGGTTAGTTTTGAGACCATTAAGAATGCTGGATACATTCACAAATCAACACCTTCAAGGACAGTGTACAAACTAAATGGAAGGCAAGCTTTTGAAAGACTCCAATCCGAAGGAGTTTGAATTATTCAGTAGGATCTGCTGCCAGTCATTCAGTCATTGCACCAGTAAAAGAGCCTGCTGTATTGGTTGGTGTGCATGTTCCTGAGGTTGAGAGTGCTGCAGGCATTTCTGATGAGGATCCGTTTAATTGCGTACCACAACCTACTTCTACAGGTGATGCTAGAGACAGATCACCTGATTTATTGACTCGAACACCCACTAATGCTGTGTCTGTGCATACGCCACCAACATAAAGTGTGTCAATGCGATTTTCACAGAAACATCTAACCCCCAGGTCGACAGATAAAATGAGAAAGAGACTGAAGTTTGTGTCTGAAACAAAGGCTAAGCAGGCAAATAATTTCAAGTCAAGAATAAATAAGCTAAGAAAAGAACTGAAGTGTCCGAAACGTGTGCTCAATCAAGCTCTCAAAAGGAAGAAATTGCAATTAGAAATTAGGGATCATAAGATTTCTGACCTGAAATCAAAGTTAGCTGGAGGAGGAGGACTTGGCAGCTCAACTTGTTGCTGCTAAAGAAGAAAATGTAAAATTGAAACAAGCACATGCCAAATTGAAACAATACAAGAAAAAGAAAAAGGAAAAACAAGAGATCCCAGAGGGATCTTGGCGCCCACCATTTGAGGATCTGTTTTCAGTTCTTGAAGATTTGTTTTTTGTTTGTTACAGGTGTTGTAAATGTTCATGAACTGATCTTCATTGAATGTACTCAATAATGGCACAAGATATTTTTATTAAGCACCTATTAGCATTTGAAAAAGATCCCAAAGTATCATTAGATAGCAGTCGGTTACAGGTGGATAATGGACAATATGCTTGTGCTGTATTACTGTCGACATCCAAGATGGCTGCCTGTGGGCCACCTTGATTTCAAATCAGTCCAAAAATGGTACAATGCACAACTAGGGACCAAGGGAAACCAATATCTATGAAATATCAGAAGGATCCATCCAGTACTTCCTCAGATAAAGCAGTAACAAGATTTTACTCTCAAAATCCAAGATGGCTGCCTGTCAGCCATCTTGATTTCGGATCAATCCAAAAAGGTATAATGCACAACTTGGAACCGAAGGGAACCTGCATATGAAATTTGAGAAAGATCCATCCAGTACTTTCCAAGAAATAGCAGTAACGAACTTTTACATTCAAAATCCAAGATGGCCACCTGTCGGCCATCTTGAATTCGAATCAGTCCAAAAAAGGTACCATGCACAACTAGGGACCAAGGGAAAACTGCATACGAAATTTGAGAAAGATCCATCCAGTACTTTTCCAGAAATAGCGGTAACAAGAATTGTTTACGGACGGACATCTATTAGATGGTGGGCTAAAAACAGGAGGCACCATTTTCAACAGTTTCCCTCGATGAAAGTGGCTTGCTGGAATCATTTTTCAACTACCTTTGGAAGTCGACAGTTCCTGCTTAAAAGAATCGGCAAATGACTTTCAATCTGTTGACACAGAAGAAATGGTTGAATATCTTGATTCACACGACTGCAGAAAGCTGCCGACCGCAGAAAACATAAGGAAACTTTTGACAGAAGTAGCTCACAAGGAGCTCATTCAAACACCTATGTTTGTAGCAGATTGCTGGGTAAGCGCCCTAGCTGGGATGCTCACCAATAAACAGTTTTGCTCTAACTATCTAGACTTGAAACCTACTGCCAGGGCAGTGTGTAAAGTGTTCAGGTTTCCTGAAATTATGACAGAAACAATCGTTTCCAATTATCTGAAGCGGTATATTAGGGAACTTAACAGCGAGACATTGAAGAAATTTGTGCGTTTTTGCACAGGTTCCAACCTCCTTTTATCGCATGAGATAAAGGTTCAGTTCGTCGCTGTAACAGGTTTAGCTCGAAGACCGGTGGCACACACCTGTGGCAGAGTCCTTGAACTGTCGAAATCGTTTGACTCGTTTCCGGAGTTTAGGGCAGAATTTTCGAACGTAATTGAATCTAATGTTTGGATTATGGGTATTGTCCAATTCTTTAATTTTGAACTTGGTGTTGTACCAAGCAATATGAAAAAGTAATTGTACCTTTAATATCCAACCAAATATTCATTTATTTCGTGCCTTCTAACTGAAAGGCTTTCTTTTACTAGATATGCTGATATGTGTTCGACTACATTAACTGACGCAGTGATAAATTAATATGATAAGTCTCACTTATGCTTAAAGTTCGGGTACACGCTGTGGACAGTAGAGCTTGTGGTATGAAACTTTATAATCTCTTTCTGCTACGGTTCATGATTTATGCATCATACAGTTACCTGATATATATTTTTAACAGGCGTTTCCTCGATATGGAAATAAGATTTGGTGATTTGGCTAATCAGTGACAAGTTCACTTCACCTAAACCTAAATGAATACTGGTGTTATTGAGACGTAATTTTCTATGACAAGTTGAATTTATTGGTACAGGCCCAATTCTTTTGTTTAGCGTTAATTATGAGTAATTCGTGAATCATGTCCGAGATGTACCACCAAGGTCAGGCGGATAAGTGACTCATTATCATTCATATTTACCTGATTATTTTCCAGTGAGTCACCTTTTCAAGACTAACATGTTTTTGTACCTTTCTCAGGACATTAATAATTTTGGATAATAAAAATAAAATGAAGTGAATTGTTAATATCTGGTGAGCTAAAACTGAAGTTGGACTATATAATGGCATTGAAAATGGGAAAATATTTTCAAAATTTTGCATTTTAGAGTTTGTAATTAAAAATGTTTGAAAAGTCACATTTGGTTAATTATTCATTTAACGACAGCAATACCCAAAGGAAATTAAACAGATTGTATGGCTAGCGGTATGCATTAGGCATTTCTTTCAAATATAGAGAAAGCTGGAAACGTGTTGTACAGTGTATAATAGTGAACAGGGCTTTATAGAAATTTTATTATCCTGTCGTATTCTATATCAGAATAACAGTGGTTTTCCAGAAAAAAAATCTGAAGTACGCTCTCATCCTAAATTCTCAGAGTAGTCAATCAGAAACTCACGTTAGAACAAATAATCAATAATGATTTGCTATTCCCACACTTAAGCACAAGAGATTTTTTGTGAAACAGGCCCCGAACATACCAAACATGGGCGTTCTTGTTTTTATGTGACGTCGTCAAGAGATATTTTGTATACAAATGTCACTTTTGCGTTATTGGTCCCAGTCTTCTAGGATTCAGATGTCCGCGACGCCCGGTCCGCTATCTGACAAGTTTTTTGATGAGAGACAGATAGGTTGATATGCGGAGTCTTAGTACTTAATCAGAAGGCTTATATTAACAAAATTGCCACATAAGTAATGTTTTACTTTTTTTTACACATTTTTATCAAATTCGACAATCTGTAGGTTTCGACCAATTGAGCGACCTGATGGTGGCCATTTTGTTTTCATGAAACACAGACATTACTGCTATGATCGAGATATCTGACAATATCAAATATTGCTATTTTCATCGAATTATGACAAGTTCTAAGTTTCGTATAATCAGAGGTTTCTCTTTCTCAACATGTTTGTTTTGAAAATCTAGAAAAGAAACTATTTGCATATTGTCTCGATATGTAAATTTCAGCCAATCAGAAGCCTTTGTATGGCTGTAACTTTGTCAAAACCGGAAATGATATCTCAAACCACTATCCGTTGTGTTTTAAAGATACAAATCAAATTACATCGGTCTCGGACAATATCTAAATTTCAACCAATCAGAGGCCAGAAAATGGCAGCCATTTTGGTCAATCCGGAAATGGATGATAATATGATGTTTGGAATGCCATGAAGTACCTTCATGTATTATACCAATTTTCATTGAAATTGTATGATATTTAAATTTCCACTTATCAGA
>NW_026783102.1:15000-60437 GCF_031769215.1 Ylistrum balloti | reverse complement strand
GCCTTTCTTTATCGCTGACAACCTGCCTTTCTTTATCCCTGTCAACCTGCTTTTATTTATCTTTCTTTATTCCTGACAACATGCCTTTCTTTATTGCTGACAACCTGCCTTTCTTTATCCCTGCCAACCTGTCTTTCTTTATCTTTCTTTATCCCTGACAACCTGCCTTTCGTTATCGCTATCATTCTGCCTTTCTTAATCGCCATCAACCTGCCTTTCTTTATCCCTGTCCATCTGCCTTTCTTTATCCCTGCCATCCTGCCTTTTTTTATTCATGTCATAATGCCTTTTTTTATCCCTGTCATCTAACCTTTCTTTATAACTTACAACCTGCCTTTCTTTATGTTTGTCATCCTGCCTTTCTTTATCCCTGTCATTTTGCCTTACTTTATCCCTATCAAACTGCCTTTCGTTATCCCTGTCAACCTGCCTTTCTTTATCTTTCATTATCTTTCTTTATCCCTATCATCCTGCCTTTCTTTATTTCTGTCATCCTGCCTTTCTTTATCCTTTCTTTATTCCTGTCATTATGCTTTTATTTATCCCTGACATCCTGCCTTTCTTTATCCCTGTCAACCTGCCCTTGTTTATTTCTGTCAACCTGCCTTTCTTAATCCCTGTCATCCTGCCTTTCTTTATCCCTGTCATCCTGTCTTTCTTTATCCCTGACAACCTGCCTTTCTTTATCTTTCCTTATTCCTGTCGTCCTGCCTTTCTTTACCGCTGTCATCATTCCTTTCTTTACCATTTCATCCTGTCACCCTGCCTTTCTTTCTATCATTCTGCCTTTCGTTATCCCTGTCAACCTGCCTTTCTTTATCCCTGTCATCCTGTCTTTCTTTATCCCTGACAACCTGCCTTTCTTTATCCCTGTCATCCTGCCTTTCTTTATCCCTGTCATCCTGCCTTTCTTTATCCCTGTCAACCTGCCATTGTTTATCCCTGTCAACCTGCCTTTCTTTATCCCTGTCATCCTGCCTTTCTTTATCTGTCATCCTGCCTTTCTCCCTGTCAACCTGCCTTTCTTTCTCTTTCTTTATTTCTGTCTTCCTGCCTTTCTTTATCCCTGTCAACCTGAATTTCTTTATCCCTGTCTCCCTGCCTTTCTTTATCCCTGTCATCCTTCCTTTCTATATCCCTGTCAACATGCCTTTCCTTATCCCTGTCAACTCGCCTTTCTTTATCCCTGTCATCCTGCCTTTCTTTATCCCTGTCAACCTGCCTTTCTTTATCCCTGTCATCCTGCCTTTTTTTATTCATGTCATAATGCCTTTCTTTATCCCTGTCATCCTGCCTTTCTTTATCCCTGTCAACCTGCCTTTCTTTATCCCTGTCATCCTGTCTTTCTTTATCCCTGTCAACCTGCCTTTCTCCCTGTCATCTTTGCTTTGTATATCCCTGTCAACCTGCCTTTCTTTGTCTTTCTTTATTCCTGTCAACCTGTCTTTCTTTATCCCTGTCAACCTGCCTTTCTGTATCTTTCGTTATCCCTGACAACCTGCCTTTCTTTATCCCTGTCATCCTGCCTTTCGTTAACTATGTCAACCTGCCTTTCTTTATCTTTCTTTATCCCTGTCAACCTGCCTTTCTTTATCTTTCTTTATTCCTGTCAACCTGTCTTTCTTAATCCCTGTCATTCTGCCTTTCTTTATCCCTGTCAACCTGCCTTTCTTTATCCCTTTGTCAACACTATCCTTTCTTTATCCCTGTCATCCTGCCTTTCTTTATCCCTGTCAACCTGCCTTTCTTTATCCCTGTCAACCTGCCTTTCTGCCTTTCTTTATCCTGTCATCCTGCCTTTCTTTATCCCTGTCAACCTGCCTTTCTTTATCCCTGTCATCCTGCCTTTCTTTATCCCTGTCAACCTGCCTTTCTTTATCCCTGTCAACCTGAATTTCTTTATCCCTGTCTCCCTGCCTTTCTTTATCCCTGTCATCCTTCCTTTCTATATCCCTGTCATCCTGTGTTTCTTTATCTTTGTCATCCTGCCTTTCTTTATCCCTGTCAACCTGCCTTTCTTTATCTTTCTTTATCTCTGACAACATGTCTTTCTTTATCACTGTCAACCTGTCTTTCTTTATCCCTGTCATCCTGCCTTTCTTTATTTCTGTCATCCTGCCTCCCTTTACCTTTCTTTATTCCTGTCATTATGCTTTTATTTATCCCTGACATCCTGCCTTTCTTTATCCCTGTCAACCTGCCTTTATTTATTTCTGTCAACCTGCCTTTCTTTATCTGCCTTTCTTTATCTTTCCTTTCTTAATCCCTGTCATCCTTCCTTTCTTTACCGCTGTCATCCTGCATTTCTTTATCCCTGTCATCCTGCCTTTCTTTATCCCTGTCATCCTGCCTTTCTTTATCCCTGTAATCCTGCCTTTCTTTATCCCTGTCATCCTGCCTTTCTTTATCACTGTCAAACCGCCTTTCTTTATCCCTGTCTTCCTGCCTTTCTTTATCACTGACAACCTGCCTTTCTTTATCCCTGTCAACCTGCCTTTCTTTATCCCTGTCAACCTGCCTTTCTTTATCCCTGCCTTTCTTTATCCCTGTCATCCTGCCTTTCTTTATCCCTGTTCCTGTCAACCTGCCTTTCTTTATCTTTCCTTATTCCTGTCAACCTGTCTTTCGTAATCCCTGTCCAACTGCCTTTCTTTATCCCTGTCATCCTGCCTTTCTTTATCCCTGTCATCCTGTATTTCGTGATCCCTTTCATCCTGCCTTTCTTTCTCCCTGTCATCCTGTCATCCTGCCTTTCTTTATCCTTGTCATCCTGCCTTTCGTTATCACTGTCAAACCGCCTTTCTCTAACACTGTCATCCTGCCTTTCTTTATCCCTGTCAACCTGCCTTTCTTTATCGCTGACAACCTGCCTTTCTTTATCCCTGTCAACCTGCCTTTCTTTATCCCTGTCATCCTGCCTTTTTTTATTCATGTCATCCTGCCTTTCTTTATCCCTGTCATCCTGTCTTTCTTTATCCCTGATAACCTGCCTTTCTTTATCTTTCCTTATTCCTGTCACCCTGCCTTTCTTAATCCCTGTCATCCTGCCTTTCTTTATCCCTGTCATTCTGCCTTTCTTTATCCCTGTCAACTTGCCTTTCTTTATCCCTGTCATCCTGCCTTTCTTTATCCCTGTCATCCTGCCTTTCTTTATCCCTGTAATCCTGCCTTTCTTTATCCCTGTCATCCTGCCTTTCTTTATCACTGTCAAACCGCCTTTCTCTAACACTGTCATCCTGCCTTTCTTTATCCCTGTCAACCTGCCTTTCTTTATTCCTGACAACATGCCTTTCTTTATCCCTTCTTCATCCTGTCATGCTTTCTTTATTCCTGTCATAATGCCTTTCTTTATCCCTGTCATCCTGCCTTTCTTTATCCCTGTCAACCTGCCTTTCTTTATCCCTGTCATCCTGCCTTTCTTTATCCCTGTCAACCTGCCTTTCTTTATCGCTGACAACCTGCCTTTCTTTATCCCTGTCCATCTCTGTCCATCTGCCTTTCTTTATCCCTGTCATCCTGCCTTTCTTTATCCCTGTCAACCTGCCTTTCTTTATCTTTCCTTATTCCTGTCACCCTGCCTTTCTTAATCCCTGTCATCCTTCCTTTCTTTACCGCTGTCATCCTGCATTTCTTTATCCCTGTCACCCTGCCTTTTTTTATTCATGTCATAATGCCTTTCTTTATCCCTGTCATCCTGCCTTTCTTTATCCCTGTCAACCTGCCTTTCTTTATCCCTGTCATCCTGCCTTTCTTTATCCCTGTCAACTTGCCTTTCTTTATCGCTGACAATCTGCCTTTCTTTATCCCTGTCAACCTGCCTTTCTTTATCTTTCTTTATCCCTGTCAACCTGTCTTTCTTTATCCTTGGTCAACCTGCCTTTCTTTATCCCTGTCCATCTGCCTTTCTTTATCCCTGTCATCCTGCCTTTCTTTATCCTTTCTTTATCCCTGTCATAATGCCTTTCTTTATCCCTGTCATCCTTCCTTTCTATATCCCTGTCATCCTGTGTTTCTTTATCTTTGTCATCCTGCCTTTCTTTATCCCTGTCAACCTGCCTTTCTTTATCCCTGTCATCCTGCCTTTCTTTATCCTTTTCATCCTGGCCTTCTTTATCTTTGTCAACCTGCCTTTCTTTATCCCTGTCAACCTTTCTTTATCTGTCATCCTGCCTTTCTTGATCTCTGTCAACCTGCCTTTCTTTATCCCTGACAACCTGCCTTTCTTTATCCCTGTCCTCCTGCCTTTCTTTATCATTTTCATCCTGGCCTTCTTTATCTTTGTCAACCTGCCTTTCTTTATCCATGTCAACCTGCCTTTCTTTATCCCTGTCATCCTGCCTTTCTTTATCACTGTCAAACCGCCTTTCTCTAACACTGTCATCCTGCCTTTCTTTATCCCTGTCAACCTGCCTTTCTTTATTCCTGTCATCCTGTCATCCTGCATTTCTTTATCCCTGTCATCCTGCCTTTCTTTATCCCTGTCATCCTGCCTTTCTTTATCCCTGTAATCCTGCCTTTCTTTATCCCTGTCATCCTGCCTTTCTTTATTCCTGTCATCCTGTCTTTCTTTATCCCTGACAACCTGCCTTTCTTTATCCCTGTCATCCTGCCTTTCTTTATCCCTGTCAACCTGCCTTTCTTTATCGCTGTCATCCTGCCTGTCATCCTGCCTTTCTTTATCCCTGTCAACCTGCCTTTCTTTATCCCTATCAACCTGCCTTTCTTTATCCCTGTCCATCTGCCTTTCTTTATCCCTGTCATCCTGCCTTTCTTTATCCCTGTCAACCTGCCTGCCTTTCTTTATCATCCTTCCTTTCTTTATCCCTGTCAACATGCCTTTCCTTATCCCTGTCAACTCGCCTTTCTTTATCTTTCTTTATCCCTGTCAACCTGTCTTTCTTTATCCCTGTCATTTTGCCTTACTTTATCCCTATCAAACTGCCTTTCGTTATCCCTGTCAACCTGCCTTTCTTTATCTTTCATTATTCCTGTCATCCTGCATTTCTTTATCCCTGTCACCCTGCCTTTTTTTATTCATGTCTTAATGCCTTTCTTTATCCCTGTCATCCTGCCTTTCTTTATCCCTGTCAACCTGCCTTTCTTTATCCCTGTCATCCTGTCTTTCTTTATCCCTGTCAACCTGCCTTTCTCTAACACTGTCATCCTGCCTTTCTTTATCCCTGTCATCCTGTCTTTCTTTATCCCTGATAACCTGCCTTTCTTTATCTTTCCTTTCTTTATCCCTGTCATCCTGCCTTTCTTTATCCCTTTCTTTATTCCTGTCAACCTGCCTTTCTTTATCTCTTTCGTTATCACTGTCAAACCGCCTTTCTCTAACACTGTCATCCTGCCTTTCTTTATCCCTGTCAACTTGCCTTTCTTTATCGCTGACAATCTGCCTTTCTTTATCCCTGTCAACCTGCTTTTATTGATCTTTCTTTATTCCTGACAACATGTCTTTCTTTATTGGTGACAACCTGCCTTTCTTTATCCCTGACAACCTGTCTTTCTTTATCCCTGTCATCCTGTCTTTCTTTATCCCTGACAACCTGCCTTTCTTTATCCCTGTCATCCTGCCTTTCTTTATCCCTGTCAACCTGCCTTTCTTTATCTTTCCTTATTCCTGTCAACCTGCCTTTCTTTATCTTTCCTTATTCCTGTCAACCTGTCTTTCGTAATCCCTGTCATTCTGCCTTTCTTTATCCCTGTCATCCTGCCTTTCTTTATCCCTGTCAACCTGCCTTTCTTTATCTTTCCTTATTCCTGTCATCCTGCCTTTCTTAATCCCTGTCATCCTGCTTTTCGTTTTCCCTGTCAACCTGCCTTTCTTTATCTTTCTTTATTCCTGACACCCTGCCTTTCTTTATTCCTGACAACCTGCCTTTCTTTATCCCTGTCAACCTGCCTTTCTTTATCTTTTTCATCCTGGCATTCTTTATCTTTGTCAACCTGCATTTCTTAATCCCTATCATTCTGCCTTTCGTTATCCCTGTCAAACCGCCTTTCTCTAACACTGTCATCCTGCCTTTCTTTATCCCTGTCAACCTGCCTTTCTTTATCGCTGACAACCTGCCTTTCTTTATCCCTGTCATTGTATGCAACCTGCCTTCTTTATCCCTGTCAACTTGCCTTTCTTTATCCCTGTCATCCTGCCTTTCTTTATCCTTTTCATCCTGCCTTTCTTTATCCCTGTCAACTTGCCTTTCTTTATCCCTGTCATCATGCCTTTCGTTAACTATGTCAACCTGCCTTTCTTTATCTTTCTTTATCCCTGTCAACCTGCCTTTCTTTATCCCTGACAACCTGTCTTTCTTTATCTTTCTTTATCCCTGTCAACCTGCCTTTCTTTATCCCTGTCATCCTGCCTTTCTTTATCCCTGTCAACCTGCCTTTCTTTATCTTTCATTATTCCTGTCAACCTGCCTTTCTTTAACCTGCCTTTCTTTATCCCTGTCAACCTGCCTTCTTTATCACTATCAACCTGCCTTTCTTTATCCCTGTCAACCTGCCTTTCTTTATCCCTGTCATCCTGCCTTACTGTATCCCTGTCAACCTGCCTTTCTTTATCTTGTCAACCTGCCATTCTGCCTTTCTTTATCCCTGTCAACTTGCCTTTCTTTATCCCTGTCAAACCTGCCTTTCTTTATCTTGTCATCCTGCCTTTCTTTATCCCTGTCAACCTGCCTTTCTTTATCCCTGTCAACCTGCCTTTCTTTATCCCTCCAAACACCTGCCTTTCTTTTTTATCCCTGTCAACCTGCCTTTCTTCATCCCTGTCATCCTGCCTTTCTTTATCCCTGTCAACCTGCCTTTCTTTATCCCTTTGTTCATCACTATCAACCTGCCTTTCTTTATCCCTTTCTTTATCCCTGACAACCTGCCTTTCTTTATCCCTGTCATCCTGCCTTTCTTTATCCTTTTCATCCTGGCCTTCTTTATCTTTGTCAACCTGCCTTTCTTTATCCCTGTCAACCTGCCCTTGTTTATTTCTGTCAACCTGCCTTTCTTTATCCATGTCAAACTGCCTTTCTTTATCTTTTTCATCCTGGCCTTCTTTATCTTTGTCAACCTGCCTTCTTTATCTTTCTTTATCCTGTCAACCTGCCTTTCTTTATCCCTGTCAACCTGCCTTTCTTTATCCCTGTCAACCTGCCTTTCTTTATCCCTGTCCCTGACATTCTGCCTTTCTTTATCCTGTCAACCTTCCTTTCCTTATTCCTATCAACCTGTCTTTCGTAATCCCTGTCATTCTGCCTTTCTTTATCCCTGTCATTCTGCCTTTCTTTATCCCTGTCAACTTGCCTTTCTTTATCCCTGTCATCCTGCCTTTCGTTGACTATGTCAACCTGCCTTTCGTTAACTATGTCAACCTGCCTTTCTTTATCTTTCTTTATCCCTGTCAACCTGCCTTTCTTTATCTTTCTGCCTTTCTTTATCCTGTCATCCTTTTTCTTTATCCCTGTCATCCTGTATTTCGTGATCCCTTTCAACCTGCCTTTCTTTATCCCTGTCATCCTGCCTTTCGTTAACTATGTCAACCTGCCTTTCTTTATCTTTCTTTATCCATGTCATTGTCTTCCCTGTCATCCTGCCTTTCTTTATCCCTGTCAACCTGCCTTTCTTTATCGCTGACAACCTGCCTTTCTTTATCCCTGTCAACCTGCTTTTATTTATCTTTCTTTATTCCTGACAACATGCCTTTCTTTATTGCTGACAACCTGCCTTTCTTTATCCCTGACAACCTGTCTTTCTTTATCCCTGTCATCCTGCCTTTCTTTATCCCTGTCAACCTGCCTTTCTTTATCTTTTTCTTTATCCCTGTCATCCTGCCTTTCTTTATCCCTGTCATCCTGCCTTTCTTAATCCCTGTCAACCTGCCTTTCTTTATCCCTGTTCATTCCTGCCTTTCTTTTTATCCCTGACAACCTGCCTTTCTTTATCCCTGTCATCCTGCCTTTCTTAATCCCTGTCATCCTTCCTTTCTTTACCGCTGTCATCCTGCCTTTCTTTATCCCTGTCAACTTGCCTTTCTTTATCCCTGTCATCCTGCCTTTCGTTAACTATGTCAACCTGCCTTTCTTTATCTTTCTTTATCCCTGTCAACCTGCCTTTCTTTATCATTTCTTTTTCCCTGTCAACCTGCCTTTCTTTATCCTTTTCAACTTGGCTTTTCTTTATCGCTGTCAACCTGCCTTTCTTTATCCCTGTCAACCTGCCTTTCTTTATTGGTGACAACCTGCCTTTCTTTATCCCTGTCATCCTGCCTTTCTTTATCCCTGTCAACCTGCCTTTCGTTATCCCTGTCAACCTGCCTTTCTTTATCCCTGTCAACCTGCCTTTCTTTATCCCTCATCTTTTTCTTCATCCCTGTCAACCTGCCTTTCTTTATCTTTCCTTATTCCTGTCAACCTGTCTTTCGTAATCCCTGTCATTCTGCCTTTCTTTATCCCTGTCATCCTGCCTTTCTTAATCCCTGTCATCCTGCTTTTCGTTATCCCTGACAACCTGCCTTTCTTTATCTTTCTTTATTTCTGTCTTCCTGCCTTTCTGTATCACTGACAACCTGCCTTTCTTTATCCCTGTCAACCTGCCTTTCTTTATCCCTGTCAACCTGCCTTTCTTTATCCCTGTCAACCTGCCTTTCTTTATTGCTGACAACCTGCCTTTCTTTATCCCTGTCATCCTGCCTTTCTTTATAACTTGCAACCTGCCTTTCTTTATTCCTGTCATCCTGCCTTTCTTTATCCCTGTCATCCTGCCTTTCTTCCTCCCTATCAGCCTGCCTTTCTTTATCTTTCCTTATTCCTGTCATCTTGCCTTTCTTAATCCCTGTGATCCTGCTTTTCGTTTTCCCTGTCAACCTGCCTTTCTTTATCTTTCTTTATTCCTGTCAACCTGTCTTTCTTTATCCCTGTCATTCTGCCTTTCGTTATCCCTGTCAACCTGCCTTTCTTTATCTTTCCTTATTCCTGTCACCCTGCCTTTCTTAATCCCTGTCATCCTTCCTTTCTTTATCCCTGTCAATCTGTCTATCTTTATCTTTCTTTATCTCTGCCAACCTGCCTTTTTTATCGCTATCATTCTGCCTTGTTTTATCCCTGTCATCCTGTTATTCTATATCCTTGTTATCCTACCTTTCGTTATCACTTTTCTGATCCCTGTCATCCAGCCTTTCTTTATCCCTGTCATCCTGCTTTTTTTATCCTTTTCTTTATCCCTGTCATCCTGCCTTTCTTTATCCCTGTCAACCTGCCTTTCTTTATCCCTTTCTTTATCCCTGTCATCCTGCCTTTCTTTATCCCTTTGTTCATCACTATCAACCTGCCTTTCTTTATCCCTTTCTTTATCCCTGTCAACCTGCCTTTCTTTATCCCTATCAACTTGCCTTTCTTCATCCCTGTCATCCTGCCTTTCTTTATCACTATGAACATGCCTTTCTTTATCCCTTGAATATATATGAAGTCGATAGAGCCCGCAGAGCTAATGAATTCAATCTATCATACAACTCATTACTTGATCTTGGACTCGTCAGTGATGCAGAAGGCTTTCAGAAGAAAGGAGACAAGGAATGGTGTAATATACCAGTACATTACTGCTTGTTGGGTGGACTAGAACCATAATTCAACTATTTTCGTAATTTTCCTATATTTATAATTTATATTTATAACACTTGATTGACGATTTGGAGGATAAAGTAAGGGCTGCCTCAAAGTGTATAGTAAAGTCGACTTTATAATGTTATCACAATGAACTTGACGGACACCAGGTTAACGTTGGAGTGTGAGTGGAATGCATACATGGTACATTTATGTAAGATTGCAGAGCCTATAAATTTAATGAGAAAATGTATTATGACTTGATCAAAATTGTGCGGTTATGATTTACATTGATAACAATCATGTATGCAGAAATAATAGCTAGCAGTCATGAAATATCAGCCATCAACATTATTCCCAACTTCATAATTTCTTCTATTTTTGTATAACTGGAAATCCCGTCATGAACTTGAATAAAATAACAACAGGCAAATAATTAAAGTTTGATATACCATCTTTATTAGCACGAAAAAACGACGCAAAAGCATAAAACAACGGCGAAGAGATAATGATCTTATGACATAGAAAATATGTATAAAATAGTGATAAACTTGATTGACAGTTATTATCAAATACATCTTTATTCATCGATATTCAGGATCCTAGGGTTAATTTCTAAGTAATGTATACTTAATATAATACTTAAATTTTCACTATAAAATGAGATGTATAAATATGTTTGTACCCAGGGAATGATCATGAGTGAGTGCAAGCTATTTCATGAGAGGGCAACTTATTGTTCAGGGCTCTTTAACACTGGTGGCCAAACATGTATATACATTTATGAATATCTATATATACATATAACTGCTTAAAGAATGCAGTTTTGCTGAAATGTTAACCTGCTCATATGGAGAATACATTACTAGGGGATTGTCTGGGTTTGGTTTTATTTTGCTCAAACAACAACTATGATCATTTAAAGAAGTCCCCTTATATGCGAGTCCACGTGTGGAGTGTGCGTGTTAGGTTTAGCGATATGTTGAACTGATGTAGACCAAATAGCACTACCACATAACCTAGCAATACATCCTAACCGATCACATTTTACCGAACAACCACAACAAAATACCAAAAACACAACTAGAAAATACAAAACCGAACAAATCAGACAATACATGAGTAGAATATTTAGCTTCAACCAGGGACTAGTAATTACCATATCTAAGCAATCTTGAATGTCTTGGCCAGGGGATCAAAAATAAAAATCCTTTGAAAGAGAACACTCGACTAATTGCTAAAAGTAAGACAATATCAAGGGAAACATAAAGAATAGGTAGTAGTTTGGAATGGAGAGAAAATGTTAGATCTGAAATTTAGTCGTCTTTTTCTATCATGCAATATGACAGTCAGTACAATTCTTACGCACTTCCAGCAAGTCCTACGTAAGGAATGGAATAGGTAATTGATATACAACTTAAAAAGTGTAAGGTAAAGATAAAAACAAGGAAAGTAAATACCATCAGTATCAGAGGAGAGGGATACAGATTAGTACCATTAATCACTAGGGGAGAGATACAGATTATATCAGTACCATTAATCACTAGGAGAGGGATACAGGTTATATCAGTACCATTAATCACTAGGGGAGAGATACAGATTATATCAGTACCATTAATCACTAGGGGAGAGATACAGATTATATCAGTACCATTAATCACTAGGGGAGAGATACAGATTATATCAGTACCATTAATCACTAGGGGAGAGATACAGATTATATCAGTACCATTAATCACTAGGGGAGAGATACAGATTATATCAGTACCATTAATCACTAGGGGAGAGATACAGATTATATCAGTACCATTAATCACTAGGAGAGGGATACAGGTTATATCAGTACCATTAATCACTAGGGGAGAGATACAGATTATATCAGTACCATTAATCACTAGGGGAGAGATACAGATTATATCAGTACCATTAATCACTAGGGGAGAGATACAGATTATATCAGTACCATTAATCACTAGGGGAGAGATACAGATTATATCAGTACCATTAATCACTAGGGGAGAGATACAGATTATATCAGTACCATTAATCACTAGGGGAGAGATACAGATTATATCAGTACCATTAATCACTACGAGAGGGATACAGGTTATATCAGTACCATTAAACACTAGGAGAGGGATACAGATTATATCAGTATCTTTAATCACTAGGGGAGAAATACAGATTGTATCAGTACCATTAATCACTAGGGGAGGGATACAGATTATATCAGTACCATTAATCACTAGGGGAGAGATACAGATTATATCAGTATCATTAATCACTAGGGGAGAGATACAGATTATATCAGTACCATTAATCACTAGGAGAGGGATACAGGTTATATCAGTACCATTAAACACTAGGAGAGGGATACAGCTTATATCAGTATCTTTAATCACTAGGGGAGAAATACAGATTGTATCAGTACCATTAATCACTAGGGGAGGGATACAGATTGTATCAGTACCATTAATCACTAGGGGAGGGATACAGATTATATCAGTACCATTAATCACTAGGGGAGGGATACAGATTATATCAGTACCATTAATCACTAGGGGAGGGATACAGATTGTATCAGTACCATTAATCACTAGGGGAGGGATACAGATTATATCAGATTCCGATTGAGATCAGGGTTCTTACACTTGTATTATCTACAAATAATGAATGACTTAAAGACAACAACTGATAGATGAATGAACACATACCTCCAATATCCATTGACGAACTAAAAGATCAGTTCTACTCAAATCACAGACTGAATGACAATAATTCGTGTACTTTTGACACCACCCGAGAAAGAAAATCGAGACAAATAGCGCGTACTTGCATTGATGGTTTGACTAATAAATATAGAACATATGCACCTCCAACATATTGCTGCAAACAATTGCACCCAATTCTAATTAATGAATTGGCGAAAACTAACACTTATAGAAATTGAACTATTACAACTAATGTACATTGATTGCTTGAAGAATAAAGAATAAACGCCTTCTTTAAACTAAAACAAAAAACAAAAACAAAAAAACAAACACCCGAAGAATTGAGGAAAATGTAAGAACTTGTGACAGTTTTGGATGAAAAAGGGATTGTTGAAAGATATAACACGTTGTTTGTTTGCTTGCTTTATTTATCTTTATCGCTCTACCAAAAGCCGGAATAATACGTAACGCCCGTGTAATGTTATCGAAAGCAATGTCTTGATCATGGACAGACACAACCATTACAACACAACATTGTGCGTTTCTGCACTTATTGAGAATATGTACAATTGCCGCCGAGTAGAAATCGTCGAACCACACTTGGAATCTTCTTTTGCCCTACATTATGTATTTCCGGTAATCTGTGATGAATCTTCTATTGCCCTACATTATGTATTTCCGGTACTCTGTGATGAATCTTCTATTGACCTGCATTATGTATTTCCGGTACTCTGTGATGAATCTTCTATTGCCCTACATTATGATTTTTCCGGTACTCTGTGATGAATCTTCTATTGCCCTTCATTATATATTTCCGGTACTCTGTGATGAATCTTCTAATGACCTACATTATGTATTTCCGGTACTCTGTGATGAATCTCCTATTGATCTACATTATGTACTTCCGGTACTCTGTGATGAATCTTCTGTTGCCCTACATTATGTATTTCCGGTACTCTGTGATTAATATTCTATTGCCCTACATTATGTATTTACGGTACTCTGTGATGAATATTCTATTGCCCTGCATTATGTATTTCCGGTACTCTGTGATGAATCTTCTATTGACCTGCATTATGTATTTCCGGTACTCTGTGATGAATCTTCTATTGACCTACATTATGTATTTCCGGTACTCTGTGATGAATCTTCTATTGACCTAAATTATGTATTTCCGGTACTCTGTGATGAATCTTCTATTGTCCTGCATTATGTATTTCCGGTACTCTGTGATGAATCTTCTATTGACCTACATTATGTATTTCCGGTACTCTGTGATGAATCTTCTATTGCCCTACATTATGTATTCCCGGTACTCTGTGATTAATCTTCTATTGCCCTGCATTATGTATTTCCGGTACTCTGTGAGGAAAATGAAGTACGTGTCCTTGGTTATCTGTTGACAAATTTAATGCTCATCATACTCATCCAAAGGTAGAGTGAAATGATATGCGATACTCGTTGACTGACGGGGAAATCTTCGAAGGTATATTACTCTGGCGATGAAACAACTTAAAATTTTCTTAGTGGTTTCATAAGAGATGTAACCATGGTGTTGTTATTTATAGTTTAAAGAGACGAACAATGGTACTCTAAGATGTTTGGTGGGCAGAACCCAAATACCCTCGATACCGGAAAGGTGTTGATGAAAAACACAAATTGTGATACTTATTGTTTGACTGACAAAAGTTACCTTTGATCAAATACAACAACTTTTAAATTGTCTGTTCTCTGATCTTCTGTTAACCAAGTGGAAAAGACGTCTAGAAGATCTTTGTTCCTTCACGTTACTGTTTCTTTACTATTCGGTGATGTTGCGTTTGCTTGCAATCATGCAGATTGCGTACTTCAGCGTATTGGTAAATAGACAAAAACGTATTGACAAATATCGGTATTATGAGTGAAAACATGAAAACTCCAGAGAGTGCACACACTGATCCAATAATTTTACCAATAACTGTTTTCGGTGCCATGTCTCCATAACCAACAGTTGTAATGGTAACAATGCTCCACCACCAAGCGTCAGGAATACTTGGAAAATTTTCATTTTTTTCGAAAAAATAAATGAAGTTCGAAAAGAACAAGACACCAATAAACACATAAAGAATGATGAGAAGAACATCGTGTTTCCCAACTCTCATTGCGTAGCAAAGGACCTTGTAAGCTGTAACGTTCTCTAACAGACGAAGAAGGCGGAGCACCCTAAACATCTGTATGTAAAGAAGTATGTCAATATAGCCGAGACTGTCCTCTGCATCGAGAAGGATGACAATTTCCCTTGTATAGACTGCCGCTAAAACAAGCATATCGATTACATTTTGAAATGAAAAAAAGTACTTTATCGCACGAGGACAGGATAGGACACGAAAACACAGCTCACATGTGAAGAAAGCGTTAGTGGCATATTCAATATAAACGTAAGTCATCTGACTTTCGTCCTCAGTGGTCTCCATGGTACGTACCTTTGAGGTTGGAGTTTCGGGGAAGATTGCATCCTGTACATCTTCTAGATTTAGAAGTCTAGTATTAGATATGTCATTAAGGCTTTCATTTAACGTAGTATTTTTCAATATGTTTCTTCTTGGGTTGGTTGCAGTCTTTTTAAAATCATCAGGATATATTGCTAGTTTTTCAGCATTTCCAGAGATTCCACTGATATTAGTAGTGATGTTTCCATACGACATTGTCTTGTTTTCATCGACAGAATCTAGGCTTCGTGACATACGGATATGATGTCGGTCTTGTGATGGCTCATTTCCACGTTTTGAAAGTAAAAATGTTATAAGTAAATGCTTTAGATTGTCATCAAATGTGTTGCTTATGATCATCATCTCCCTGCTTCTAACATTGAGACTTCTTAACTCATCTTTTCCAAATACATTTCTTGACATCTTGTTTTTCCGTTCGGATGCAACATCGTTTACAAAATCACCCTGGGTCTTATCGAATTTCCCTTGACGGTACTTTTCATGGTTCTTTTGTTGATGCCTCTCGTAGTAAGGTTGTATGTTCCCCTGTCGTTTTTTCACTGTGTTGTATTTCTGCTGATCAGTGTTAAGACGTTCGTGTAGTCTAAAATGCACTGTTTCATGTTTATCTGTTCTAACTTGTTGATGTTTCTCTAAATTCCCTTGTTGAATTTGTTCAGTCTTTTCGTCTTCATGTTTCTCAACCTTTCCTTGCTGACGATTCTCAATTTTTCCTATTCGAAGATTTTCTGTGTTACCTTGTTGGGCTTTCTTGGTCGTTCTTTCTGTTTGTTTCTCTTTGTTCCATTGTTGACTTTTCTCAACCTCGGAGCTCATTTGTTGATTGCGGATATGTTCCTCTTTAGCAGGCGCTTCAGCACTGGGAGTTAAATTCCGATTTGTGTCAAATTCTTCATGTAACATGTGCAGTCGATCATTATATGACTGTCCTGATGTCTGAATGCTATCCAAACGAACTCCGCCTCTTCTTCCAGACAAATTCGTTTGTTCAAACAGTAAATTGGAAACTGATTTGTCGAAATGCGCTTTCTCCGCAATTGAACGCCGCACTCTTCGAAGGACTGGATCAGGTTCTGGCGTTGCTACTTCAATGCTATTAAAATCATGATCATGCCCCTTATCCTTGACATGTTGAGATATATAAATAATATCAGGAAGAGTAAAATCGGGTCCCACATTGTTAGTGGTATTAGTATTGGTAATGATGTTTGTGTTACACAGTGTTCCCAGTGCTGTGGCGAAGATGGCTATCAGTATGAAAGCAGTGGCCACACAGAAATAGATCTGAAAGTACATAAGTTTGACAAAAATGTATCTCTCATCATGGAGACACAGAACAATATTTCAGGAATTTATATTTTTCACACCCCGTCTTCAAAAGTTAAATATCAATAATTGTTATGGTTTCCACAAAGTACCAGTTCAGCTAGTTTTGTTGCGACCTAATGTTATGATTTTGCTGATTTGAATTCATCAATACGACTTTATATATATGAGCTGCCTTTATTTAGAATATGTGTTGTGCTAAAACAAGAGGACAGTAAAAGCAATGAACTCATAAAAGTCTGACACAGACATTGAAAGACATCGGAAAGGATTAGCAAATAACCTTCGAGATTCGAGCAAACACGTTGATGAATACTGTTTTATGACCGCCATCGTTATACCATTGGGGAATACTCTTTTTATATTTACAATATGACGTTTGATATGTTTCCACTTCGTTGTAATGCCCATTTGAGTTTTGTTAAAGATTAGATTTTTTTTTTGGTTTTGGAATGAACTTTTTTTTACCAAGAACCGAGAGTAATCTATCATACATACACACGCAGTCGTGTCATCTTTTTTCATTATCGGATTTTTAGTTGTATATTTTCGATAATATTTTTTAAGATTAAATATTGCTTGGTAGTTCGCCTAGCAAAAATACATACGCTCTCACTTATTTCAAATTAGATTCCAAACAAACAATGATCAGTTTGGTGGATTTGTAGATGCGATTGTCATATATTGTATATTTCTGATAAAGCTTCCTAACGTCATCATAAATAGATAGAAGTATTTACCTGATGGTATTTTATGATAATGTAGGCAATGAAAAAATAACTTACCTAGGAGAGAAACGTTTGTAAGTATGAAGGCTGTTTTCAAAACAAAAAGATGAATACAAGCTTCTTGTTTAATTACAATGAACTACCTTTGTTGTCATGGAATCATCCCTGTTGTCAAGGACACTCCACATCCGGGCTCTCAGTCGTGATATCCGTGTCGACTTGTCAGACATAAGTGCTTGCATCTTCTTCTCTTTCTGAACTGTTTGCGCCAAGAAACCATTCATAATGTCTTGGTCTTTGAGAAACGTAACGTATCGATGATAGCAGCAATTCTCCATAAAATGCGGATTTACACCCCAGAACTCCATTTCCTTTTTGAAGGAACCGGGACACAAGTTTCCCGGCATATGGAGCTTTCCGGTTTGATGGTACAATAAGACAGATTCAAATGACGCGCGTGGACGTTCGAACAAACTTCTGTACTGTTTTTGATCAGCTATCCGGTAGAGACGTGATCCTGACACTGACAACATCGTATCCCTACTGATCTCGTAATTATTGCCGCCAACATTGATGTGATAGAATTCCCTGACGTTGTCATTTGGGTCTCTGATGCAGCCTGGAATAAACATACAATGGACTTCATATATGACCGAGTCTGCAAATACAAATAAAAAATGAAGCCTGCACTTGTGCATTGGTTGCAGCGCCTATAGTGTGAATTCACATTTCTGTCTTTAACAACAATTCCATTGTAACAATGACTAGCGGCCAAACCATTTCTTGTACATAGTTGTTTCAGTTTCTAGTTTTTTTTAACAATATTTTGTTGAATCAGTCTTCACATGTTGGAGGAAATAAAGATATTCAATTCGATTTAATTCAATGCCGTTGACTACAATGGCTGCTTCGGTTAAACACCAGTTTATTTGCGCATCGTTCATGTTATTTTGTTAGGTGTCGTAAAGACACTTAAAATATCGAACGTACATGCCATTTCACCATAAACTATGATTAAACATGTAAGCATGTTCGTGGTGTTGTATCGGCTGTTATTGTGTGAGACGACCTATCCTCAAGTATGTTGTATTTCTGGAGAGGATTATGTATTCAGCGATTGGAATATTATCGGAAAAAGGGAAAACTTGTCGACTTTTGTGATGTCAAAATTAAAAACACTATTTCTCATTATCTATTGTTGCCATGGAGTTCCAACATTTGGGAGCAGCAAAAATATTACTTAGTGAATTGTCCTTGTGAAATTTTTCACCAACTATCATGTGCATAAGAACAAGAGAAAATGACAATTATATACGTCTGCATTATAATTTATACTTTTGAAAAGCGAGTTGTGTAATATTTCAACGCAATGTTGATGTTGCTCCATTTTATTGTGTGTTCATCTGTTAAGATAGGCGTTAGATAGGTATATGACAAACTGATAAATGTTCAATGTGTCATTAATATCCGTATTTGTTTAAGCTGCAGTGTTTTATCGAACATTATTGATA
Organism: Ylistrum balloti; assembly: GCF_031769215.1. Classification (NCBI taxonomy): domain Eukaryota; kingdom Metazoa; phylum Mollusca; class Bivalvia; order Pectinida; family Pectinidae; genus Ylistrum; species Ylistrum balloti. The sequence continues at coordinate 42,076 of NW_026783102.1, read as the reverse complement.
CTTCTGCAATGTTTACTCGGCTAAATACTTCATATGTCGTTCAAAAAGGAATATTTTTTCTTTTCTAGCTGGAAGAAAATGAAACCTCAGCATTGATAAAACAGAAATGGAAGCCAAAATGGAACGCTTCGTAACTGTATCACACATCTGTTTCGTATAATGCGTACATCCGCATTATGCATTGACTGATCCTGAAATGTTTGAAAACTAGATCAATACATTCTTCTCCCGTATATTGCGACCTAATATTTTAATCTAATTCATTGAAAGGATGTTCGCAGTCTATAAGGTAATAAAACATACCAACATGTCAACATATAATCATTATTCAAACTCAAAGTCAATAAATCTAAGGCAAAATATGAACAAGTAAAAATTTTACAATGAGATACCTTTAAAAGTACAAGGAGAATAAGACCAGGTGCCCGGAAGAGTTATAGCGTCTTCTGTTTCGTTGAAGACACCCGCCATGTATATCTTGATCAATTAATGAAAGCAATGGCATGTTCTCAATTAAGAACAAGGTATATATCAACGCAACCAACAGGCAAACTAACAAGCATTAACCAGTTTGTAGTTATCCGGGAAATGTTGGAAAAAAACAAGAGTTGGAGGATTTTTTTTTAAATTTTGGTAAAGTTTGATGCAAGTGGAAGTAAAATTTCACAGCTATGAATTTTGATGCCAAAAAAGATGAAATATTGAATGATTAACATAGTATAAGACTGTAAGTAATATTTTTTTTATACTTTTAAGGGATTTCCGGTGTACCGGAAACATTCACATACAATTTTTTTTTTTATTTTTTATTCTCACATGTGATAAAGTTTTCACTTGAAAATGATAACTATTTTTCCCTTCACAGTGTTTCCATGGTGTAACCAAATAGTGTATTACCGTTTTGTTTTCTTAACCATTAACAGAGTTTTATAAATCATTATCAAACGTATAGACATGATAAAAAAAAACGATAAAGATAGTAATTGACCACAAACTCCTAGTTTACACAGCTTCATGACAATTTTCACTTAAATGGCAATCTTAAGTTATGAAATAGGAGTTTTCATCATAGTTTTTAAAGCTTACAGTATAGTTAGAGGTAACAGCTCCATTGCTTTATATCTAACACTAATTGTGTATCAGGTGTTCTGAAAAAAAGTATCCTGTTTTAGATATAAAGTCTATCGTAGCGTCTCTTCCTTAGTTATTGTGAAATGAAGAGTGAACACAGCAAATTGGCATAGTCATCCGTAAGTACTTAGACATAAAGATATAATTCACCAGTAAGTCCACACAGTAGGATGTTACCAAGATCTGCACGCTTACGTTATCATTGTTGCTTTTAAACACAATAAGCAATCTTTATCTATGACAGACTTACGGGGATCATGTCACAACGACACAGTATATACCTGACATCTTTTGTCGAGTATTTTATGTAATAACGTTAAAGAGATCTATCACACACGATCTTTAAATCTGAGTAAAGCACAAAACTAGCGAAATGACGCATATCTCTAAAATGCTTTGGTACCAAAAAATGCAAATAGAGCACATGTCTGACAACAGCTTGATCATTTTGATCTTTTCATTAGAACGTGTCTCACATTGATCGACATATAAAAGTTTAACACTATGCCTATATAAGGGTATCCAAATTACGTTCCACTCACATACAACATGATAATGGAATAACGATTCCTATTCAACACCGTGATGTGTATTGGTCTGCCGTAACAAGATACAGACAAGATGTCCAGACTTAATAAGTAATTGTTGTAATTAAACAAAGAAAAAGAAAATTGCCGTAAAGATGTTCATTTCTTTTTAGATGACGATTTTACAATAAAACAATAGTTAAATATGTTGTTATTCTAGTTCATCAAAATCCTAAAGAAGACTAGATTTTTTTTCAAAACACATATACTAGCACATGAACGGCAGAGACAAATAGCAAAATGTACAACGGTCTAGAAGCTTCAAATGAATCTGGTTAATAGCTTGTACCTGTTCTATTCAACGTATGTGAATCAGATGCTTAGAAAATGCTTTCATTTGTTTTCACTAGATATCCTTATCATACAATATGCCTAATTTCTAATAACTTTACGTCAAGGTTGCAACCCATTCCTACCTTGCGCCATGATTGTCGTTAGCCCTGTCGGAGTAATCTGCAAAATCTGCAACTCCAATTGACATTTATATCGGAGGACCATCTGACGCCAAATTATCAAAATGCGCATGTGCTAACAATATGTGTTTCTGTGTCACTGCTAACTAATTATCGTTGTTCACAGCGTTCAGAGTATAACAAATAGATCACAAGTCACAAGTCATTATCATGTCATTATTTCTGATAATTATGAGTTATGGGACATCTATTTTAGCAACATAAAATTCGAATATTACATCATCTAAAACTTAGATGTAGTTATGGGTTTTAAATCCTAACTTGGCTATAATTCAAAAGAGTGGTATGTATAGATTATACATTTGATAAAATAACCGACTTTTGATTTTTTTTTTTTTTTTTTTGCATTTAATAATGGTAACATAACCTATTTTTGGCGTTGTGATACCGTCACCGATAGTTCGGTGAAATATTTCTAGCTTGTAAACTTTAGTGTTATATCCTCCTGAATGCTTATTTACTTCAGTTTTTTTTCTTTCGAAATCGCATTATTTCAAAAGAACGTCAAATACTAGCCCCATATGTGTGTGTTTTCCGTGCTATATATTTTCAGCATATACAAAATATGGTTTATCATGAATACGTCAAAGCAATTTGAGTAAATCAACATATTAGTCAAATGAGGATTCAAATATAGCAAATGAGGGCGAAATATGAACGACCAGAGTTTTAAAATGAGACCTTGATGCACTCGAATTTCTTCAGGTCAATCATTAGAAAATGCGTTCTACGACAGTTGATCATTTGAAATCAATGTCTTTTTGAGTTTTTCACGTGACGGCCTTTTTGATCGTCATCGGGCACCAGAAATGTTATATGGCGCTATACCTTGTGATCTGTTTTTCATGGAAAATCTGCCATTCCATTATATATAGCGCATACTGTAATAACAACTTTAGTGCTAAGATTTTAAAGGTACGCGAGTGTCATTTCATACTGGTATTAAGTTTAATCTCTTAAACATCATGTAATACGACAAACGTTACATTTTCTTTTTTCAACCACTATGACAGAATCAGCATAATTAGAAACAGCTAGGTTTGATCAAATTGTTTTTGTATTTTATATGAATTCATCGATTAGCTGATCAAAACTGGTAAAACAATTGCAAAGTTCTTCAATTTCACGTTCAGTTATATCAATGATGTCTTTTCTTTAAATCATAAGAAATTTGTGTGTCAATTATATAGATATATACTGACCTGAGCTGGAAGGACACGACAGACTCGTTTACGTCACTCGCTAACCAAAGTTGTTGTAAACACAAATCCTTGGTGTCTTGAATATGGCGTTCTTTCCTTGATATTCACAAGCCTCGATCTTTTCATAGAACGAAATAAACAATTTTAGATTTTTACCAACAACAACGATTCTGTATCCCGACATTTATATAATATCTAAGTTACACTGATGTGAGTGTATGCGTGTATATATGTACATATATATATATACATATACACACTATATATATATATATATATATATATATGATGTTGTGAGTGTATGCATGTATATGTATATAACTATATGATGTTGTTTCTTGTGAAAATTGTTTATAAAAGGCCATACCTATGATTATTTCTTTACTGAATATTGTAACGTGCACACTCTAGTAACGTAAGTGCTACGGATACTTTCAATATATACAGACCTGTCTGCTCTAACTTGAGAACCCTCGGCTACCTGGCCGAGCAGCTGAACAATTTACAACAATAGATAGATAAGAAGTATAGACTCGGACGGTACCTCTGTCCTCACAAACAGGGCGTCGTACCGACGACGTGTATCGTGTCCTGCGACAGAGCAAACACCCGGTCGATACCACGACAGCGACCTCGTACCCTGAACCACGCAAATGCAGAGACAGTCTGTCACCCGACACAAATAGCAACTGATACCCCAGACCACTCACTCCACGCACAATGTACCGAACCAGAGTAGCCTTTAAAGACAACCCCTCATACAGGAGCTTCTGGTGTACCCAAGACAACTCACACCACGCACAGTGTACCGTACCAGAGTAGCCTTTAAAGACAACCCCTCATACAGGAGCTTCTTGTGTACCCAAGACCACTCACACCACGCACAGTGTACTGTACCAGAATAACCTTTTCAGACAACCCCTCATACAGGAGCTACTGGCGTACCCAAGACCACTCACACTCACATCACACACAATGTACCGTACCAGAATAACCTTTTCAGACAACCCCTCATACGGCAGCTACTAGCGTACCCAAGACCACTCACACCAAGCACAATGTACCGTACCAGAGTAACCTTTTCAGACAACCCCTCATACAGGAGCTACTGGCTTACCCAAGACCACTCACACTCACATCACGCAAAATGTACCGTACCAGAGTAACCTTTTCAGACAACCCCTCATACAGGAGCTTCTAACGTACCCAAGACCACTCACACCACGCACATTGTACCATGCCAGAGTAACCTTTTCAGACAACCCCTCATACAGGAGCTACTGACGTTGGTACAATGTGCAATGGTTATCCTTGCTGCTATCTAACATTTTTATCCGTTGTTTGTCGATATTCTTCAAAATAAACAACAGACTCCGACCCATAGTAATAGTGGTAGCCCGGTTTTATGTACCTGACAGTCTTGTGAAGTTCAAGTACAAGGGTATTTGCATAAATAAACCTTTTATTTAAGAATCAACAATTACATTACTATATACTCATATTTACACATTTAAAATTTCTTTTTCTCATTTGTCAAAGAATGACTAGAAAGGATTGGCTATCACTTTAAATCATCTTCTCATTAGCAATCAAAAATAATTAAGCAGCCACCGTTTATCTAACGTTACTTAAAGGGGGATAACTCTAAGGAAAATCATCACTGTGTAAAAGGTTAATGACTAATAGAATGGAAATATGTAAACACTTATCTTATGACTCCTTCAACATCTATTTCAAGGCCCGTGTGAATAAGTCCCTAAGCTTCAGAACGGAGCTAACATTATCTATAATGCTGTACCCTACTTTCAAACAATTTGATAGTATTCAAGGGAAGTAACTGTACCTATATAACTGTAAATGAATGATCATAGAGAAGTTACACAAAGCCGGTTCTTTCAAATTCTCAAATCTTAACCCTGCAGAGTCGGCAAAAATGACGACTGGAAGCTGCATACTGTTTGGAATAGCATAGCATACATTTCGGCAGATAACTCTTTTACAATGTCCCTCATCTGTGGACGGATCATCTTCTTCAATCAATCAAGTCAATGTTAATATTATATCTAGATTATATTGTTGTTTATAAGTCTATGTTAATATTATATCTAGGTTACATTGTTATTTATAAGTATATGTTTATATTATATCTAGGTTACATTGTTGTGTTTGTAAAACTTTGTGCAGTATCTAGGTTACAATGTTATTTCTAAGTCAATGTTAATATTATATCTCAGTAACAATGTTGTGTTTATAAGTCTATGTTAATATTATATCTAGGTTACAATGTTGTATTTATAAGTCAATGGTAATATTATATCTAGGTTACATTGTTGTTTATAAATCAATCTTAATATTATATCTAGGTTACATTGTTGTGTTTGTAAAACTTTGTGCAGTATCTAGGTTACATTCTTGTGTTTATAAGTCAATGTGAATATATCTAAGTTACATTGTTGTGTTTATAAGTCTATGTTAATATTATATCTAGGTTACAATGTTGTATTTATAAGTCAATGGTAATATTATATCTAGGTTACATTGTTTGTTTATAAATCAATATTAATATTATATCTAGGTTACATTGTTGTGTTTGTAAAATTTGTGCAGTATTTAGGTTACATTGTTGTGTTTATAAGTCTTTGTTAATATCATATCTAGATTACATTGTTGTTTATAAGTATATGTTAATATTATATCTAGATTACATTGGTGTTTATAAGTCAATGTAAATATTATATCTAGATTACATTGTTGTTTTTAAGTCTATGTTAATATTATATCTAGATTGCATTATTGTTTATAAGTCTATGTTAATATTATATCTAAGTTACATTGTTGTTTATAAGTCTATGTTAATATTATATCTACATTACATTATTGTTGATAAGTATATATTTACATTATATCTAGGTTACGTTCTTGTGTTTGTAAAACTTTGTGCAGTATCTAGGTTACATTGTTGTGTTTATAAGACAATGATAATATTATATCTAAGTTACATTGTTGTTTATAAGTCTATGTTAATATTATATCTAGATTACATTGTTGTTTATAAGTCTATGTTAATATTATATCTATATTACATTGTTGTTTATAAGTAGATGTTAATATTATATCTAGATTACATTGTTGTTTATAAGTATATGTTAATATTATATCTAGATTACATTGTTGTTTATAAGTCTATGTTAATATTAGATCTAGATTACATTGTTGTTTATGAGTATATGTTAATATTATATCTAGATTACATTGTTGTTTATAAGTATATGTTAATATTATATCTAGATTACATTGTTGTTGATAAGTGTATGTTAATATTATATCTAGGTGACATTGTTGTATTGATAAATCAATGTTAATATTATATCTAGGTTCAAGTGTTGTGTTCATAAATCAATGTTAATACATTATCCAGGTTACATTGTTGTTTATAAGTATATGTTAATATTATATCTAGGTAACATTGTTGTTTATAAGGCTATGTTAATATCATATCTAGATTACATTGTTTTGTTAATAAGTCCATGTTAATATCATATCTAGTTTACATTGTTGTGTTTATAAGTCTATGTTAATATTATATCTAGATTACATTGTTGATTATGAGTCAATGTAAATATTATATCTAGGTTCTATTGTTGTGTTCATAAGTCCATGTTAATATCATATCTAGGTTACATTGTTGTGTTTGTGAAACTTTGTGCAGTATCTAATTTACATTGTTGTGTTGATCAGTCAATGTTAACATTATATCTAAGTTACATTGTTGTGTTGATCAGTCCATGTTAATATCATATCTAGATTACATTGTTTTGTTTATAAGTCCATGTTAATATCATATCTAGGTTACATTGTTGTGTTTGCAAAACTTTGTGCAGTATCTAGGTTACATTGTTGTGTTGATAACTCAATGTGAATATGATATCTAAGTTACATTGTTGTGTTTATAAGTCTATGTTATTAATATATCTAGGTTACATTGTTTTGTTTGTAAAACTTTGTGCAGTATTTAGGTTACATTGTTGTGTTTATAAGTCAATGATAATATTATATCTAAGTTACATTGTTGTTTATAAGTCTTTGTTAATATCATATCTACATTACATTATTGTTGATAAGTATATATTTACATTATATCTAGGTTACGTTCTTGTGTTTGTAAAACTTTGTGCAGTATCTAGGTTACATTGTTGTGTTTATAAGACAATGAAAATATTATATCTAAGTTACATTGTTGTTTATAAGTCTATGTTAATATTATATCTAGATTCCAATGTTCTTTATAAGTCTATGTTAATATTATATCTAGATTACATTGTTGTTTATAAGTATATGTTAATATTATATCTAGATTACATTGTTGTTTATAAGTATATGTTAATATTATATCTAGATTACATTGTTGTTTATAAGTATATGTTAATATTATATCTAGATTACATTGTTGTTGATAAGTGTATGTTAATATTATATCTAGGTGACATTGTTGTATTGATCAGTCAATGTTAATATTATATCTAGGTTCAAGTGTTGTGTTCATAAGTCAATGTTAATATTATATCTAGGTTACATTGTTGTTTATAAGTATATGTTAATATTATATCTAGGTAACATTGTTGTTTATAAGGCTATGTTAATATCATATCTAGATTACATTGTTTTGTTAATAAGTCCATGTTAATATCATATCTAGTTTACATTGTTGTGTTTATAAGTCCATGTTAATATCATATCTAGGTTACATTGTTGTGTTTAAGTAATATCTATGTTAATATTTACATTGTTGTGTTGATCAGTCAATGTTAACATTATATCTAAGTTACATTGTTGTGTTGATCAGTCTATGTTAATATTATATCTAGGTGACATTGTTGTGTTTATAAGTCAATGTTAATATTATATCTAGGTTACATTGTTGTGTTTAGCAGTATATGTAAATATTATATCTAGATTACATTGTTGTTTATAAGTCTATGTTAATATTATATCTAGATTACATTGTTGTTGATAAGTCAATGTTAATATTATATCTAGATTACATTGTTGTTGAAAAGTCTATGCTAATATTACATCTAGGTTCAATTGTTGTGTTCATAAGTCAATGTTAATATTATATCTAGGTTACATTGTTTTTTATATTTGTCTGTTAATATCATATCTTGGTTACATTGTTGTCTTTATAAGTCAATGTTAATATTATATCAAAGTTACATTGTTGTGTTTTTAAAACTTTGTGTAGTATCTAGGTTACATTGTTGTGTTTATCAGTATATGTTAATATTATATCTAGGTTACAATCTTGTTTTTAAGTCAAGGTTAATATTATATCTCAGTTACATTGTTGTTTATAAGTCTCTGTTAATATCATATCTAGATTACATTGTTTTGTTAATAAGTCCATGTTGATATCATATCTAGGTTATATTGTTGAGTTTGTGAAACTTTGTGCAGTATCTAGGTTACATTGTTGTGTTGATCAGTCAATGTTAATATTATATCTAGGTTCAAGTGTTGTGTTCATAAGTCAATGTTAATATTATATCTAGGTTACATTGTTGTTTATAAGTATACGTTAATATTATATCATTGTTGTTTATAAGTCAATGTTAATATTATATCTAGATTACATTGTTGTTTATAAGTCTATGTTAATATTATATCTAGATTACATTGTTGTTTATAAGTCAATGTTAATATTATATCTAGGTTACATTGTTGTTGTTACATTATATAAGTCAATGTTAATATTATATCTAGTTACATTGTTGTTTATAAGTCAATGTTAATATTATATCTATTACATTGTTGTTTATAAGTATATATTTAATATTATATCTAGGTACATTGTTGTTTGTATTTGTATGTTAATATTATATCTAGGTTACATTGTTGTGTTTGTAAAACTTTGTTATATCTAGGTTACATTGTTGTGTTTATAAGTCAATGTTAATATTATATCTAGTTACATTGTTGTTTATAAGTCTATGTTAATATTATATCTAGATTACATTGTTGTTTATAAGTCAATGTTAATATTATATCTAGTTACATTGTTGTGTTATAAGTCATGTTAATATTATATCTAGGTTACATTGTTGTTTTATAAGTATATGTTAATATTATATCTAGGTTACATTGTTGTTTGTTAATAATAAGTCTATGTTAATATTATATCTAGGTTACATTGTTGTGTTTATAAGTCAATGTTAATATTATATCTAGGTTACATTGTTGTTGTGTTAATATTATATCAATTGTTGTGTTTGTATATTATATATCTAGGTTACATTGTTGTTTATAAGTATATGTTAATATTATATATAGGTTACATTGTTGTTTATAAGTCTATGTTAATATTATATCTAGGTTACATTGTTGTGTTATAAGTCAATGTTAATATTATATCTAGGTTACATTGTTGTGTTTATAAGTCAATGTTAATATTATATCTAGTTTACATTGTTGTGTTTATAAGTTAATGTTGTTTATAAGTCATGTTATATCTATCTAGGTTACATTGTTGTTTATAAGTCAATGTTAATATTATATCTAGGTTACATTGTTGTGTTTATAAGTCATGTTAATATTATATCTAGGTTACATTGTTGTGTTTAAGTCAATGTTAATATTATATCTAGGTTACATTGTTGTGTTTATAAGTCAATGTTAATATTATATCTAGGTTACATTGTTGTGTTTAAAGTCTATGTTAATATATATATCTAGGTTACATTGTTGTGTTTGTAAGTATCTAGGTTACATTGTTGTGTTGTGTTTATAAGACAATGTTAATATTATATCTAGGTTACATTGTTGTTTTATAAATCAATATTAATATTATATCTAGGTTACATTGTTGTGTTTATAAGTCTATGTTAATATTATATCTAGGTTACATTGTTGTTTTTAAGTCAAGGTTAATATTATATCTCTGTTACATTGTTGTTTATAAGTCTCTGTTAATATCATTTCTAGATTCCATTGTTGTTGATAAGTCTATGTTAATAGTATATCTAGATTACATTGTTGTTTATAAGTCTATGTTAATATCATATCTAGATTACATTGTTGTTTATAAGTATATGTTTATATTATATATAGGTTACATTGTTGTTTTGTAATAATATCTTGTTAATATTATATCTTTACATTGTTGTGTTTATAAGTATGTTAATATTATATCTAGGTTACATTGTTGTGTTTATAAGTCAATGTTAATATTATATCTAGGTTCAACTGTTGTGTTCATAAGTCAATGTAAATATTATATCTATGTAACATTGTTGTGTTTATAAGTCCATGTTAATATCATATCTAGGTTACATTGTTGTGTTTGTAAAACTTTGTGCAGTATCTAGGTTACATTGTTGTGTTTATAAGTCAATGATAATATTATATCTAAGTTACATTGTTGTTTATAAGTCTATGTTAATAATATATCTAGATTCCAAAGTTGTTTATAAGTCTATGTTAATATTATATCTAGATTACATTGTTGTTTATAAGTATATGTTAATATTATATCTAGATTACATTGTTGTTTATAAGTCTATGTTAATATTATATCTAGATTACATTGTTGTTTATAAGTATATGTTAATATTATATCTAGATTACATTGTTGTTTATAAGTCTATGTTAATATTATATCTAGATTACATTGTTGTTTATAAGTCAATGTTAATATTATATCTAGATTACATTGTTGTTGATAAGTCTATGTTAATATTATATCTAGGTTACATTGTTGTGTTCATCAGTCAATGTTAACATTATGTCTATGTTACATTGTTGTGTTTATAAGTCAATGTTAATATTATATCTAGGTTACATTGTTGTTTTATAAGTCAATGTTAATATTATATCTAGGTTACATTGTTGTGTTTATAAGTATATGTTAATATTATATCTAGGTTACATTGTTGTCAAGTTAATATTTTATCTCAGTTACATTGTTGTTTATAAGTCTCTGTTAATATCATATCTAGATTACATTGTTTTTTTTAATAAGTCCATGTTAATATCATATCTAGGTTACACTGTTGTGTTTGCAAAACTTTGTGCAGTATATAGGTTACATTGTTGTATTTATAAGTCAATGTGAATATGATGTCCAAGTTACATTGTTGTGTTTATAAGTCTATGTTAATATTATATCTAGGAGACATTGTTGTGTTCATAAGTTACATTGTTGTGTTCATAAGTCAATGTTAATATTATATCTCGGTTACATTGTTGTGTTTATAAGTCTATGTTAATAATATATCTAGGTTACATTGTTGTGTTTGTAAAACTTTGTGCAGTATCTAGGTTACATTGTTGTGTTTATCAGTTAATGTTAATATTATATCTAGATTACATTGTTGTTTATAAGTGTATGTTAATATTATATCTAGATTACATTGTTGTTTATAAGTATATGTTAATATTATATTAGGTTACATTGTTGTGTTTATAAGTATATGTTAATATTATATCTAGGTTACATTGTTGTTTTTAAGTCAATGTTAATATTATATCTAGTTACATTGTTGTTTATAAGTCTATGTTAATATTATATCTAGATTACATTGTTGTTTATAAGTCTATGTTAATATTATATCTAGAGTTACATTGTTGTTTATAAGTCTATGTTAATATTATATATATATTACATTATTGTTTATAAGTATATACTTATATTATATCTAGGTTAATTGTTGTGTTTGTAAAACTTATATCTAGGTTACATGTTGTTTCTAAGTCAATGTTAATATTATATCTAGGTTACATTGTTGTGTTGATAAGTCAATGTTAATATTATATCTAACTTACATTGTTGTGTTTATAAGTCAATGTTAATATGATATCTAGGTTACATTGTTGTTTTATAAATCAATCTTAATATTATATCTAGGTTACATTGTTGTGTTTATCAGTATATGTTAATATTATATCTCAGTTACATTGTTGTTCATAAGTCTCCGTTAATATCATATCTGGATTACCTTGTTTTGTTAATAAGTCCATGTTAATATCATATCTAGATTACATTGTTTTGTTTATAAGTCCATGTTAATATCATATCTAGGTTACATTGTTGTGTTTGCAAAACTTTGTGCAGTATCTAGGTTACATTGTTGTGTTGATAACTCAATGTGAATATGATATCTAAGTTACATTGTTGTTTATAAGTCTATGTTAATATTATATCTAGATTAGATTGTTGTTTATAAGTATATGTTAATATTATATCTAGATTACATTGTTGTTTATAAGTATATATTAATATTATATCTAGATTACATTGTTGTTCATAAGTCTATGTTAATATTATATCTAGGTTACATTGTTGTTTATAAGTATATGTTAATATTATATCTAGATTACATTGTTGTTTATAAGTCTATGTTAATATTATATCTAGATTACATTGTTGTTTATAAGTCAATGTTAATATTATATCTAGATTACATTGTTGTTTATAAGTCTATGTTAATATTATATCTAGGTTCAATTGTTGTGTTCATAAGTCAATGTTAATATTATATCTAGGTTACATTGTTGTTTATAAGTGTCTGTTAATATCATATCTAGGTTACATTGTTGTGTTTATAAGTCAATGTTAATATGATATCTAGGTTACATTGTTGTTTTATAAATCAATCTTAATATTATATCTAGGTTGCATTGTTGTGTTTATCAGTATATGTTAATATTATATCTAGGTTACAATCTTGTTTTTAAGTCAAGGTTAATATTATATCTCAGTTACATTGTTGTTTATAAGTCTCTGTTAATATCATATCTAGATTACATTGTTTTGTTAATAAGTCCATGTTGATATCATATCTAGGTTACATTGTTGTGTTTGTGAAACTTTGTGCAGTATCTAGGTTACATTGTTGTGTTGATCAGTCAATGTTAATATTATATCTAAGTTACATTGTTGTTTTTATAAGTCTATGTTAATATTATACCTAGGAGACATTGTTGTGTTCATAAGTTAATGTTAATATTATATCTAGGTTCAATCGTTGTGTTCATAAGTCAATGTTAATATTATATCTCGGTTACATTGTTGTGTTTATAAGTCTATGTTAATAATATATCTAGGTTACATTGTTGTGTTTATAAGTCATTGATCATATTATATCTAAGTTACATTGTTGTTTATAAGTCTATGTTAATAATATATCTAGATTCCAAAGTTGTTTATAAGTCTATGTTAATTGTTGTTTATAAGTATATGTTAATATTATATCTAGTTAATATATATGTTATATTATATCTAGGTTACATTGTTGTGTTTGTAAAACTAGTATCTAGTTACATTGTTGTGTTTAGCAGTATATGTAATATTATATCTAGGTTACATTGTTGTTTTTAAGTCAAGGTTAATATTATATCTCTGTTACATTGTTGTTTATAAGTCTATGTTAATAGTATATCTAGATTACATTGTTGTTTATAAGTCTATGTTAATATTATATTTAAGTTACATGGTTGTTTATAAGTCTATGTTAATATTATATATATATTACATTATTGTTTATAAGTATATACTTATATTATATCTAGGTTAAGTTGTTGTGTTTGTAAAACTTTGTGCAGTATCTAGGTTACAATGTTGTTTCTGAGTCAATGTTAATATTATATCTAGGTTACATTGTTGTGTTGATAAGTCAATGTTAATATTATATCTAACTTACATTGTTGTGTTTATAAGTCAATGTTAATATGATATCTAGGTTACATTGTTGTTTTATAAATCAATCTTAATATTATATCTAGGTTACATTGTTGTGTTTATCAGTATATGTTAATATTATATCTCAGTTACATTGTTGTTGATCAGTCTCCGTTAATATCATATCTGGATTACCTTGTTTTGTTAATAAGTCCATGTTAATATCATATCTAGATTACATTGTTTTGTTTATAAGTCCATGTTAATATCATATCTAGGTTACATTGTTGTGTTTGTAAAACTTTGTGCAGTATCTAGGTTACATTGTTGTGTTTATCAGTTAATGTTAATATTATATCTAGATTACATTGTTGTTTATAAGTTATGTTAATATTATATCTATAAGTCAATGTTAATATTATATCTAGGTTACATTGTTGTATTGATAAGTCAATGTTAATATTATATCTAGGTTCAAGTGTTGTGTTCATAAATCAATGTTAATACATTATCTAGGTTACATTGTTGTTTATAAGTATATGTTAATATTATATCAAGGTTACATTGTTGTGTTTGAAAAACTTTGTGCAGTGTCTAGGTTACATTGTTGTGTTGATCAGTCAATGTAAATATTATATGTAGATTATATTGTTGTTTTTATAAGTCTATGTTAATATTATATCTAGGTTTCATTGTTGTGTTTATAAGTCAATGTTAATATTATATCTAGGTTACATTGTTGTGTTTATAAGTCAATGTTAATATTATATCTAGTTAATATTATATCAAGGTTACAATGTTGTTTTTAAGTCAATGTTAATATTATATCTAGATTACATTGTTGTTTATAAGTCTATGTTAATATTATATCTATGTTACATTGTTGTTTATAAGTCTATGTTAATATTATATCTAAGTTACATTGTTGTATATAAGTGTATGTTAATATTATATCTAGATTATATTCTTGTTTATAAGTATATGTTAATATTATATCTAGATTACATTGTTGTTTATAAGTATATGTTAATATTATATCTAGATTACATTGTTGTTTATAAGTCTATGTTAATATTATATCTAAGTTACATTGTTGTTTATAAGTCTATGTTAATATCATATCTACATTACATTTTTGTTGATAAGTATATATTTACATTATATCTAGGTTACGTTCTTGTGTTTGTAAAACTTTGTGCAGTATGTAGGTTACGAAGTTGTTTATAAGTCAATGCTAATATTATATCTAGGTTACATTGTTGTTGATAAGTCTATGTTAATATTATATCTAGGTTACATTGTTGTGTTTATAAGTCAATGTTAATATCTAGGTTACATTGTTTTTTATAAGTCAAGGTTATTATATTTCAGTTAAGTTGTGTTTCTAAGTCTGTTAATATTATATCTAAGTTACATTGTTGTTTATAAGTCTATGTTAATATCATATCTATATTGCATTGTTTTGTTTATAAGTCCATGTTAATATCATATCTAGGTTACATTGTTTTTTTTAATAAGTCCATGTTAATATCATATCTAGGTTACATTGTTGTGTTTGTAAAACTTTGTGCAGTATTACATTGTTGTGTTTATAAGTCTATGTTAATATTATATATAGGTTACATTGTTGTTTATAAGTCAATGTAAATATTATATCTATGTAACATTGTTGTGTTTATAAGTCCATGTTAATATCATATCTAGGTTACATTGTTGTGTTTGTGAACCTTTTTGCAGTATCTAGGTTACATTGTTGTGTTCATCAGTCAATGTTAACATTATGTCTATGTTACATTGTTGTGTTTATAAGTCAATGTTAATATTATATCTAGGTTCAAGTGTTGTGTTCATAAGTCAATGTTAATATTATATCTAGGTTACATTGTTGTTTATAAGTATATGTTAATATTATATCAAGGTTACATTCTTGTGTTTATAAGTCCATGTTAATATCATATCTAGGTTACATTGTTGTGTTTATAAGTCTATGTTAATATTATATCTAGATTACATTGTTGTTTATAAGTCTATGTTAATATTATATCTAGGTTACATTGTTGTTTATAAGTCTATGTTAATATCATATCTAGGTTACATTGTTGTGTTATAAGTCTATGTTAATATTATATATTACATATAAGTGTATTTAATATTATATCTAGGTTACATTGTTGTTTATAAGTATATGTTAATATTATATCTAGGTAACATTGTTGTGTTGATAAGTCAACGTTAATGTTATATCTAGGTTATATTCTTGTGTTTGTAAGTCAATGTTAATATTATATCTAGGTTACTTTGTTGTATTTATAAGTCAATGTTATTATTATATCTAGGTTACATTGTTGTTTATAAGTATATGTTAATATTATATCTAGGTTACATTGTTGTTTTAAAACTTTGTGCAAGTCAATGTTAATATTATATCTAGATTACATTGTTGTTTATAAGTCTATGTTAATATTATATCTAGGTTACATTGTTGTTTTAAGTCAATAATATTATATCTAGATTACATTGTTGTTTATATCTAATATTATAGGTTACATTGTTGTTTATAAGTCTATGTTAATATCATATCTAGGTTACATTGTTGTGTTTATAAGTCTTTGTTAATATTATCTAGGTTACATTGTTGTTTATAAGTGTATGTTAATATTATATCTAGATTACATTGTTGTGTTATTGTTGTATTGATAAGTCAATGTTAATATTATATCTAGGTTACATTGTTGTGTTTATAAGTCAATGTTAATATTATATCTAGGTTACATTGTTGTTGATAAGTCTATGTTAATATTATATCTAGGTTACATTGTTGTGTTTATAAGTCAATGTTAATATTATATCTAGGTTACATTGTTGTTTATAAGTCAATGTTAATATTATATCTAGGTTACATTGTTGTTTTTAAGTCAATGTTAATATTATATCTAGTTACATTACATTGTTGTATTATATCTAGTTACATTGTTGTTTATGTTAATATTATATCTAGATTACATTGTTGTTTATAAATATATGTTAATATCATATCTAGGTTACATTGTTGTGTTTGTAAAACTTTGTGCAGTATCTAGGTTACATTGTTGTGTTTATAAGTATATGTTAATGATATATCTAGATTACATTGTTGTGTTGTAAATATATATCTATGTATTGTTGTGTTTATAAGTCCATGTTAATATCATATCTAGGTTACATTGTTGTGTTTGTGAAACTTTGTGCAGTATCTAGTTACATATTATAGGTTACATTGTTGTGTTTATAAGTCAATGTTAATATGATATCTAGGTTACATTGTTGTGTTTATAAGTCTATGTTAATATTATATCTAGGTTACATTGTTGTGTTGATAAGTCAATGTTAATATTATATCTAGGTTACATTGTTGTGTTTATAAGTCAATGTTAATATTATATCTAGGTTACATTGTTGTGTTTATCAGTATATGTTAATATTATATCTAGGTTACATGTTGTTTATAAGTGTTAATATTATATCTCTGTTACATTGTTGTTTATAAGTTTTTGCTAATATTATATCTAGATTACATTGTTGTTTATAAGTCTATGTTAATATTATATCTAGATTACATTGTTGTTTATAAGTCTATGTTAATATTATATCTAGATTACATTGTTGTTTATAAGTATATGTTAATATTATATCTAGATTACATTGTTGTTTATAAGTATATGTTAATATTATATCTAGATTACATTGTTGTTTATAAGTTTAATATTATATCTAAGTTACATTGTTGTTTATAAGTCTATGTTAATATTATATCTACATTACATTATTGTTTATAAGTATATATTTATATTATATCTAGGTTACATTGTTGTGTTTGTAAAACTTTGTGCAGTATCTAGGTTACAATATTGTTTCTAAGTCAATGTTAATATTATATCTAGTTACATTGTTGTGTTTATAAGTCTAATGTTAATATTATATCTAGGTTACATTGTTGTGTTTATAAGTCAATGTTAATATTATATCTAGTTACATTGTTGTTTTATAAGTCAAGGTTAATATTATATCTAGTTACATTGTTGTGTTCTAAGTCTATGTTAATATTATAGCTAGGTTACATTGTTGTTTATAAGTCTATGTTAATATTATATCTAGATTACATTGTTGTGTTATAAGTCCATGTTAATATTATATCTAGATTACATTGTTGTTTATAAGTCCATGTTAATATCATATCTAGTTACATTGTTGTGTTTGTATTTGTGCAGTATCTAGGTTACATTGTTGTGTTTATCAGTTATGTTAAGTTATATATAGATTATGTTAATATTATATCTATCTAGGTTACATTGTTGTGTTTATAAGTCCATGTTAATGTTAATATTATATCTAGGTTACATTGTTGTGTTTATAAGTCTATGTTAATATTATATCTAGGTATTAATATTATATCTAGGTTACATTGTTGTGTTTATAAGTCAATGTTAATATTATATCTAGATTACATTGTTGTTTATAAGTATATGTTAATATTATATCTATATTACATTGTTGTTGATAAGTCTCTGTTAATATCATATCTAGGTTACATTGTTGTGTTTATAAGTCTTTGTTAATATTACATCTAGATTACATTGTTGTTTATAAGTGTATGTTAATATTATATCTAGATTACATTGTTGTTTATAAGTTGTTAATATTATATCTAGTTACATTGTTGTATTGATAAGTCAATGTTAATATTATATCTAGGTTACATTGTTGTGTTCATAAGTCAATGTTAATATTATATCTAAGTTACATTGTTGTTTATAAGTCTATGTTAATATTATATCTACATTACATTATTGTTTATAAGTATATATTTACATTATATCTAGGTTACATTGTTGTGTTTGTAAAACTTTGTGCAGTATCTATTACAATGTTGTTTCTAAATTAATGTTAATATTATATCTAGATTACATTGTTGTTTATAAGTCTATGTTAATATTATATCTAGGTTACATTGTTGTGTTTATAAGTCAATGTTAATATTATATCTAGATTACATTGTTGTTTATAAGTCTATGTTAATATTATAGCTAGGTTACATTGTTGTTTATAAGTCTATGTTAATATCATATCTAGGTTACATTGTTGTGTTTATCAGTTAATGTTAATATTATATCTAGATTACATTGTTGTTTATAAGTGTATGTTAATATTATATCTAGATTTTATTCTTGTTGATAAGTCAATGTTAATATTATATCTAGGTGCCATTGTTGTATTGATAAGTCAATGTTAATATTATATCTAGGTTCAAGTGTTGTGTTCATAAATCAATGTTAATACATTATCTAGGTTACATTGTTGTGTTTAGCAGTATATGTTAATATTATATCTAGGTTACATTGTTGTTTATAAGTATATATTTACATTAGATCTAGGTTACGTTGTTTTGTTTGTAAAACTTTGTGCAGTATCTAGGTTACAATGTTGTTTCTAAATTAATGTTAATATTATATCTCAGTTACATTGCTGTGTTTATAACTCTAAGTTGATATCATATCTAGGTTCATTTGTTGTGTTCATAAGTCAATGTTAATACAATATCTAGGTTACATTGTTTTTTCTAAGTCAAGTTATTATATTTCAGTTACAATGTTGTGTTTCTAAGTCTCTGTTAATATTATAGCTAGTTACATTGTTGTTTATGTTAATATCATATCTAGATTACATTGTTTTGTTTATAAGTTCATGTTAATACCATATCTAGGTTACATTGTTGTGTTTGTAAAACTTTGTGCAGTATCTAGGTTACATTGTTGTGTTTATCAGTTAATGTTAATATATATATAGATTACATTGTTGATTATGAGTCAATGTAAATATTATATATATGTAACATTGTTGTGTTTATAAGTCCATGTTAATATCATATCTAGTTTATATTGTTGTGTTTGTGAAACTTTGTGCAGTATCTAGCTTACATTGTTTTGTTTATCAGTCATTGATAATATTATATCTAAGTTTCATTGTTGTTGATAAGTCAACGTTAATATTATATCTAGGTTCAATTGTTGTGTTCATAAGTCTCTGTTAATAGTATATCTAGGTTACATTGTTGTGTTTATAAGTCAATGTTAATATTATATCTAACTTACATTGTTGTGTTTATAAGTCAATGTTAATATGATATCTAGGTTACATTGTTGTGTTTATATGTCAATGTTAACATCATATCTAAGTTACATTGTTGTGTTTATAAGTCTATGTTAATATTATATCTATGTTACATTGTTGTTTATAAGTGTATGTTAATATTATATCTAGATTATATTCATAAGTATATGTTAATATTATATCTAGATTACATTGTTGTTTATAAGTATATGTTAATATTATATCTAGATTACATTGTTGTTGATAAGCCTATGTTAATATTATATCTAAGTTACATTGTTGTTTATAAGTCTATGTAATATTATATCTACATTACATTATTGTTTATAAGTATATATTTACATTATATCTAGGTTACGTTGTTTTGTTTGTAAAACTTTGTGCAGTATCTAGGTTACAATATTGTTTCTAAGTCAATGTTAATATTATATCTCAGTTACATTGTTGTGTTTATAACTCTAAGTTGATATGATATCTAGGTTCATTTGTTGTGTTCATAAGTCAATGTTAATACAATATCTAGGTTACATTGTTTTTTCTAAGTCAAGGTTAATATTATATTTCAGTTACAATGTTGTGCTTCTAAGTCTATGTTAATATTATAGCTATGTTACATTGTTGTTTGTAAGGCTATGTTAATATCATATCTAGATTACATTGTTTTGTTAATAAGTCCATGTTGATATCATATCTAGGTTACATTGTTTTGTTTATAAGTCCATGTTAATATCATATCTAGGTTACATTGTTGTGTTTGTAAAACTTTGTGCAGTATCTAGGTTACATTGTTGTGTTTATCAGTTAATGTTAATATTATATATAGATTACATTGTTGATTATGAGTCAATGTAAATATTATATCTATGTAACATTGTTGTGTTTATAAGTCCATGTTAATATCATATCTAGTTTATATTGTTGTGTTTGTGAAACTTTGTGCAGTATCTAGCTTACATTGTTTTGTTTATCAGTCTATGTTAATATTATATCTAGGTGACATTGTTGTGTTTATAAGTCAATGTTAATATTATATCTGGGTTCAAGTGTTGTGTTCATAAGTCAATGTTAATATTATATCTAGGTTACATTGTTGTTTATAAGTACATGTTAATATTATATCTAGATTACATTGTTGTTTATAAGTCTATGTTAATATTATATCTAGGTTACATTGTTGTGTTTATAAGTCAATGTTAATATTATATCTAGATTACATTGTTGTTTATAAGTCTATGTTAATATTATATCTAGGTTACATTGTTGTTTATAAGTCTATGTTAATATCATATCTAGGTTACATTGTTGTGTTTATAAGTCTTTGTTAATATTATATCTAGATTACATTGTTGTTTATAAGTGTATGTTAATATTATATCTAGATTTTATTCTTGTTTATAAGTCAATGTTAATATTATATCTATGTAACATTGTTGTGTTTATAAGTCCATGTTAATATCATATCTAGTTTATATTTTTGTGTTTGTGAAACTTTGTGCAGTATCTAGGTTACATTGTTGTTTTATAAGTCAATGTTAATATTATATCTAGATTACATTGTTGTTTTAAGTAATGTTAATATTATATCTAGGTTAATTGTTGTGTTCATAAGTCTCTGTTAATATATATCTAGGTTACATTGTTGTGTTTATAAGTCTATGTTAATATTATATCTAGGTGACATTGTTGTGTTTATAAGTCAATGTTAATATTATATCTAGGTTACATTGTTGTGTTTAGCAGTATATGTTAATATTATATCTAGGTTACAATGTTGTTTCTAAGTCAAGGTTAATATTATATCTCAGTTACAATGTTGTGTTTATAAGTCTATGTTAATATTATATCTAAGTTACATTGTTGTTGATAAGTCCATGTTAATATCATATCTAGGTTACATTGTTGTTTATAAGTCATGTTAATATTATATCTAGATTACATTGTTGTTTATAAGTATATGTTAATATTATATCTAGATTACATTGTTGTTGATAAGCCTATGTTAATATTATATCTAAGTTACATTGTTGTTTATAAGTCTATGTTAATATTATATCTACATTACATTATTGTTTATAAGTATATATTTACATTATATCTAGGTTACGTTGTTTTGTTTGTAAAACTTTGTGCAGTATCTAGGTTACAATATTGTTTCTAAGTCAATGTTAATATTATATCTCAGTTACATTGTTGTGTTTATAACTCTAAGTTGATATGATATCTAGGTTCATTTGTTGTGTTCATAAGTCAATGTTAATACAATATCTAGGTTACATTGTTTTTTCTAAGTCAAGGTTAATATTATATTTCAGTTACAATGTTGTGCTTCTAAGTCTATGTTAATATTATAGCTATGTTACATTGTTGTTTATAAGGCTATGTTAATATCATATCTAGATTACATTGTTTTGTTAATAAGTCCATGTTGATATCATATCTAGATTACATTGTTTTGTTTATAAGTCCATGTTAATATCATATCTAGGTTACATTGTTGTGTTTGTAAAACTTTGTGCAGTATCTAGGTTACATTGTTGTGTTTATCAGTTAATGTTAATATTATATATAGATTACATTGTTGATTATGAGTCAATGTAAATATTATATCTAAGTTACATTGTTGTTAATAAGTCCATGTTAATATCATATCTAGGTTACATTGTTGTGTTTGCAAAACTTTGTGCAGTATCTAGCTTACATTGTTGTGGTTATAAGTCAATGTGAATATTATATCTAGGTTACATTGTTGTGTTTATAAGTCAATGTTAATATTATATCTAGTTTACATTCTTGTGTTTATAAGTCAATGTTAATATTATATCTAGGTTACATTGTTGTTTTTATAAGTATATGTTAATATTATATCTAGATTACATTGTTGTTTATAAGTCTATGTTAATATTATATCTAGGTTACATTGTTGTGTTTATAAGTCAATGTTAATATTATATCTAGATTACATTGTTGTTTATAAGTCTATGTTAATATCATATCTAGGTTACATTGTTGTGTTTATAAGTGTTAATATTATATCTAGATTACATTGTTGTTTATAAGTCTATGTTAATATTATATCTAGATTACATTGTTGTTCATAAGTATATGTTAATATTATATCTAGATTACATTGTTGTTGATAAGCCTATGTTAATATTATATCTAAGTTACATTGTTGTTTATAAGTCTATGTTAATATTATATCTACATTACATTATTGTTTATAAGTATATATTTACATTATATCTAGGTTACGTTGTTTTGTTTGTAAAACTTTGTGCAGTATCTAGGTTACAATATTGTTTCTAAGTCAATGTTAATATTATATCTCAGTTACATTGTTGTGTTTATAACTCTAAGTTGATATGATATCTAGGTTCATTTGTTGTGTTCATAAGTCAATGTTAATACAATATCTAGGTTACATTGTTTTTTCTAAGTCAAGGTTAATATTATATTTCATTTACAATGTTGTGCTTCTAAGTCTCTGTTAATATTATAGCTATGTTACATTGTTGTTTATAAGGCTATGTTAATATCATATCTAGATTACATTGTTTTGTTAATAAGTCCATGTTGATATCATATCTAGATTACATTGTTTTGTTTATAAGTCCATGTTAATATCATATCTAGGTTACATTGTTGTGTTTGTAAAACTTTGTGCAGTATCTAGGTTACATTGTTGTGTTTATCAGTTAATGTTTATATTATATATAGATCACTTTGCTGATTATGAGTCAATGTAAATATTATATCTATGTAACATTGTTGTGTTTATAAGTCCATGTTAATATCATATCTAGTTTATATTGTTGTGTTTGTGAAACTTTGTGCAGTATCTAGCTTACATTGTTTTGTTTATCAGTCTATGTTAATATTATATCTAGGTGACATTGTTGTGTTTATAAGTCAATGTTAATATTATATCTAGGTTCAAGTGTTGTGTTCATAAGTCAATGTTAATATTATATCTAGGTAACATTGGTGTTTATAAGTAAATGTAAATATTATATCTAGATTACATTGTTGTTTATAAGTCTATGTTAATATTATATCTAGGTTACATTGTTGTGTTTATAAGTATATGTTAATATTATATCTAGATTACATTGTTGTTGATAAGTGTATGTTAATATTATATCTAGATTATATTCTTGTTTATAAGTCAATGTTAATATTATATCTAGGTGACATTGTTGTATTGATAAGTCAATGTTAATATTATATCTAGGTTTAAGTGTTGTGTTCATAAATCAATGTTAATACATTATCTAAGTTACATTGTTGCTTATAAGTCTATGTTAATATTATATCTACATTACATTATTGTTTATAAGTATATATTTACATTAGATCTAGGTTACGTTGTTTTGTTTGTAAAACTTTGTGCAGTATCTAGGTTACAATGTTGTTTCTAAATTAATGTTAATATTATATCTCAGTTACATTGCTGTGTTTATAACTCTAAGTTGATATTATATCTAGGTTCATTTGTTGTGTTCATAAGTCAATGTTAATACAATATCTAGGTTACATTGTTTTTTCTAAGTCAAGGTTAATATTATATTTCAGTTACAATGTTGTGTTTCTAAGTCTCTGTTAATATTATAGCTATGTTACATTGTTGTTTATAATGCTATGTTGATATCATATCTAGATTACATTGTTTTGTTTATAAGTCCATGTTAATATCATATCTAGGTTACATTGTTGTGTTTGTAAAACTTTGTGCAGTATCTAGTTTACATTGTTGTGTTTATCAGTTAATGTTAATATGATATATAGATTACATTGTTGATTATGAGTCAATGTAAATATTATATCTATGTAACATTGTTGTGTTTATAAGTCCATGTTAATATCATATCTAGTTTATATTGTTGTGTTTGTGAAACTTTGTGCAGTATCTAGCTTACATTGTTTTGTTTATCAGTCTATGTTAATATTATATCTAGGTGACATTGTTGTGTTTATAAGTCAATGTTAATATTATATCTAGGTTCAAGTGTTGTGTTCATAAGTCTATGTTAATATTATATCTAGGTTACATTGTTGTGTTTATAAGTCAATGTTAATATTATATCTAAGTTACTTTGTTGTTTATAAGTCTATGTTAATATTATATCTAAGTTACATTGTTGTTTATAAGTCTATGATAATATCATATTTAGGTTACATTGTTGTTTATAAGTCTATGTTAATATCATATCTAGGTTACATTGTTGTGTTTATAAGTCTATGTTAATATTATATCTAGATTACATTGTTGTTTATGAGTCAATGTAAATATTATATATATGTAACACTCTTTTGTTTATAAGTCAATGTTAATATTATATCTAGGTTACATTGTTGTGTTTATCAGTCAATGTTAATATTATATCTAAGTTACATTGTTGTATTTATAAGTCAATGTGAATATGATGTCCAAGTTACATTGTTGTGTTTATAAGTCTATGTTAATATTATATCTAGGTTACATTGTTGTGTTTGTAAAACTTTGAGCAGTATCCAGGTTACATTGTTGTAATTATAAGTCTATGTTAATATTATATCTAGGTTACATTGTTGTGTTTATAAGTCTATGTTAATGTTATATCTAGGTTACATTGTTGTGTTTGTAAAACTTTGAGCAGTATCTAGGTTACATTGTTGTGTTAATCAGTCAATGTTAATATTATATCTAAGTTACATTGTTGTATTTATAAGTCAATGTTAATATTATATCTAGGAGACATTGTTGTGTTTATAAGTCAATGTTAATATTATATCTAGGTTACATTGTTGTGTTTATAAGTCTATGTTAATGTTATATCTAGGTTACATTGTTGTGTTTATAAGTCTATGTTGATATTATATCTAGATTACATTGTTGTGTTTGTAAAACTTTGTGCAGTATATAGGTTACATCGCTGTGTTTATAAAGTTTTGTACTGTATCTAGGTAAAATTGATATGTTTATCTAGATTACATTGTTGTGTTTGTAGGCAGTATATAGGTTACATGATAAAGTTTTGTACCTCAAAAATTGATATGTTTCCCTGATTCTTATTTGTGCAATATTGATTTTGTAATTGATTTTTTATGATGAAAGCTTGTTATAGCAACCCAGACATTTTATAAAAAATTGGAGGCCTCTTAATCTGTTAAGTGTAATCTATAAAATAGCATCAGGTACTATAGCTGGTCGACTTAAAACCGTTATAGGTAGACGAATAGACAGAGATCAGACAGGGTTTTTAGCGGGAAGGTATATAGGAGAAAACGCTAGACTTGTTTATGATGTTATGCAATATGCAGAAGAAAATTATATTCCCGGCACGTTTTTAATGATAGACTTTGAAAAAGCGTTTGATTCGGTCTCTTGGATTTTTATTGAAAAAGTATTACAATTTTTTGGTTTTGGAAACTGTATAATTAATTGGTTTAAAGTTTTACATAATAATGTTAGTGCTACCATTAATCAGGGAGGGAACTTATCTTCATTTTGTCCTATAAAAAGAGGTTGTCGTCAAGGTGACCCAATTGCGCCATATATTTTCATTCTCTGTACAGAAATTTTAGCCATTAGAGTAAGACACAACCATAAAATCAAAGGTATTAATAACTGTCCCATTCTTCTGTCGCAGTATGCCGACAATACATCACTTACACTCCATGGTAACGAATTATCACTGCAAGAATCAATCAAAGAGCATAATTCCTATGCAAGAATGTCAGGATTGAAAATAAATATTTCAAAAACTCAGATAGTTTGGATAGGTAGTAAGAAATATAGCACTGAGAAATTTCTTCCAGAACTAAATTTACAATGGGGTAAAAATCACTTTACACTTCTTGGGATTGAATTCCATGTCAACTTGC